>NC_087158.1:12858299-12865799 GCF_035594125.1 Scylla paramamosain
TTAGGAGTTAGGAGAGAAAAGAAGAGAAAACGTGGTAAATTCCTGCTCCCAAAGAAAGCGAAATGGAAAAAAAAAAATTCTGCATTACAGTATATTCTTTACCTCTTATATTTACTTTACTTCCCTCCCGCCCACGTGGCCCGGTAATGCAGGTGTGAGGCAGAACAGGTGTGGCAAGCAACAAAGTGACCGTCAGATATTCCTTGCACATTTCGCCTCTTAAATATTTGCACCTTTCTTTCTCTCTTTTTTCGTACTTCATCTTTATCTTCCCTGAAACTCGAGATCATTACTTAGGACTCCATTAAAAAAAAAAAAAGAACAAGAGCTGCACAATTAACCAGTTGTTTCCATTAAGTAAATTAGGCAAACTGATGATGAGAGGCGGGGAAGGGGAGGAGTGAGGAGAGGAGCGAGGGAGGGCAGAAGGGGCGTGAGAGGAAAGGAGGGAAAGAGAGGAGGGTTAAGAAGGAGGGAGGGCCAAGCTGCAGCCTTAAAGTTCAGCATCACGAGAAGAATAAAGAATCAGCGAGCGGGTGAGGCTGGGAATGTGTAGCGAGGCTTGAATGTAGTAAACAGGAAGAGTGACTGACTGGCTGACTGGCTGACTGAATGGCTGAATCACTGGAGGACTGCCTCAGTGTGTGTGTGTGACTAGCTGGCTGACTGACTGGTTATCTGACTGACTGCTTGACTAACAGGCTGAATGGCTGACGGGACCGACTGATCAACAAGCTGATTGGTTGACTGGTTTATTGACTGATAATTTGACTTGTTTTGAGTTTAACTAACTGACCGGCCGACTTGCTCACCTTCTGAGTGAATGAGTGTGCGGTTGAGAGATTAACACACAGACTAACTGGCTAACTGTCTATCTATTTGAGGCTATCCAAGCAAGACAAAGTGAAACAAAGTGACTGACTGCGAGACTGATTGACTGAATAAGTGAGTTATTGACTGACTGAATCAATGAACCCCCACCTGACTGTATGATTGAAATACTGACCGACTGGCTGACTGAATGACCGACTGACTGACTCGCTGACTGACATCGCTTAAATAACTCAAACATTATCACCCAACTTCCTGTTTTGGAGGCGAACGACATATTCTGAAATTTTACGTTCTTTGCCTTGACATCGTGTAAGCTTAATGGTATTTTTTCGCGTGACTTGTTTGTGTGAACTTAACTTTTTTCCTTTTATATTTATTTTTTCACTCACTCTCTCTTTCATGTTTGTCCATCGTGTGTGTGTGTGTGTGTGTGTGTGTGTGTGTGTGTGTGTGTGTGTGTGTGTGTGTGTGTGTGTGTGTGTGTGTGTGTGTGTGTGTGTGTGTGTGTGACTGTAAAACCAGCCATGATTAAATATGAACCCCAACATCACCATCATTGCCCCCACCACCAACACCATCACCACCACCATCACCACCACCACCACCACCATCACCGTGCATGGCTCCCTCATGGCCACCCTTCTTCCCTCATTACCTTCAACTTAATCACCTGAAATACTGGCAGACACACGCTCTCTCTCTCTCTCTCTCTCTCTCTCTCTCTCTCTCTCTCTCTCTCTCTCTCTCTCTCTCTCTCTCTCTCTCTCTCTCTCTCTCTGCTTTTCATTCCTCTCCTTTCTTTCCTTTTATCTATGCCCACCTTTATTATTCTCTTAATTTCCCTTTTATCTCTCACCCTATTCCCCATTCATCCTTTGTGGACCTTTTATTTCCTCCACTTTCCTTTCATCTTTCCTCTCCCTTTTAACTTCGTAATTTCCTTTATCCCCCTGTACACCATTTCTCCTCCCCGTATTGTGTTTCATTCTCTTTCTTTATTCTTGAAATTTCTTCCTTTATTCCTTTATTCTCTCTCCATTTTTCCTCTCTTTCTTCAGTATTCGCCTTTTATCATCAATTTCCTTCGTCTCTCCTCATATGTTATACCTCTCTTCCCTACGCTCTTTCTCAGCGGGAGAGGTAGCGCTCCCTCATAACCTTAGAGCTATAACATCTTGCTGAAATGCCACACCCAAATATAAAGAAATAAAAAAAAGGTATCAAATTTTCTTTTTTTTTTACTTCTTATCGTTCGCATCTAGTTATTCATCCCTTTCCATATCTTTTTATTCTCCTTACTCTCTCTCTCTCTCTCTCTCTCTCTCTCTCTCTCTCTCTCTCTCTCTCTCTCTCTCTCTCTCTCTCTCTGTCCTGTACTTCTACTCTCTCCTTTCATTTACTCCTACTACTTACCCTGCTTTTAGTATCTTGTTATCATTCCTCTCTCACCCATTCCCTTACACTGTCTCTCCTCCCATCCTTTTCCTCTATATTTCCTCTCCCATTCTCCCCTTTCCCCATCCTCCGTCCTCCGTATATCCCACCTCCCATCTTCTCCCATCTGAAATTCCTCCACCTGTTTCCTCTTCCCCCTTCTCTCTCTGCCCCTCCTGCACCGTACCCAGTATCATTAAGATTAATACTCGTCGCTGAAGTCCTCCCCTGCCATTACTAATTCAGCTCTAAGCTCCAAATCGGGACTCAGGTAAATGCAGTAGTACCTTCTCATTACGTAACTTTGCACCTGCTAATTCGATTACGTGTTGAGCTGCACCAGGAGAGTGGTTGGGTGGGTGGTGGGTGGTGGGGTGGATGAGTACATAGGTTTTCTTTAGTGTTTTTCCTTTTTTTTTCTTTTTTTTTTATGATAATGCCTTGGGAGGGAAAGACGGGGAGGAGGAGGAGAAGGAGGAGGAGGAGTAGTAAGGTGTTGGTTGGTGAGTGAGTGGATAGGTGAGTAGGTATCTAGGTTTTTCTTCGTTTATTTCTTCTTTTCTTTTTCTTCTTTTTCATGAGAGAGAGTACGAAGTTGGGTGGTGTGGTTGGGTGGGTAGGTGGATAGGTGTGCGGATAGTTTTTCTTTGTTTTTTTCTTCTTGTCTTTTTAATTGGAGAAGTAAGATGGTGTGGGTGAGTGAGTCGGTAAATGAGTCAGTAAGGAAGTATGCTTTGTTTTCCTCCTTTTTACTTGGGGAGAAATACATGGGATGGAAGGAGAAGTAGGTGGAATGAGGAAGAGGAGGAGGAGCAAAAGGAGGTGTAGAAAAGACGAGGTGGAGAACGTGGACTGAAGAAGAGGAGGAGGAGGAAGAGCAGAAGGAGGAGGAGAGAGGAAGAGGAGGAGGAGGAGAGAGGACGAGGTGGAGCTAGGTGAGTAAGGAAGAGGAGTGAGGACTAGGGAAAGGAAGAGAAGTAACGAAGACAAGGGACCAGGATGAGGAGAAGGAGGAGGAGGGAGGACAAGGAGGAAAAGAAAGAACATGAGGTAAGTGTAAGGATGAACGTTGCTAAAATATATCTCCCGTCGCATCAAGGAAAGCGTTGAAGAAACTGAAGAAGAAACAAAATAACGCAGTAAGAAAGTAAGCCAGAGAGAGAGAGAGAGAGAGAGAGAGAGAGAGAGAGAGAGAGAGAGAGAGAGAGAGAGAGAGAGAGAGAGAGAGAGAGAGAGAGAGATACAAATAAAATGAGACGGACAGATAAGCAAACAAACAAACATAAATATAGATAATATACAATCAAACAAAAAAAAAAGACTAATGAACAGACAAAGGCAAAGACAGACGAACAGACAGACAGACACACACATAAACAAAACATATACGTAGAGAGACACGCATACAAACAAACAAACAAATATGCACACGGAAAGACAGACGAACAAATAGACGAAAAAAAAAAACAACAACAAAGGAAAAAAAAAGGAAACACATGAAGTCAGACACAAAAAGGAAATAAAAGAAAAACACACAACCAATAAAAAAAAAGAAAAAAAGAAAAAAAAAGAAATAACTCACTCCAAAAGAGACCAACCAGTGACCCAGAGAGAGAGAGAGAGAGAGAGAGAGAGAGAGAGAGAGAGAGAGAGAGAGAGAGAGAGAGAGAGAGAGAGAGAGAGAGAGAGAGAGAGAGCAGTAAGGGAAAGTGTACTCATTACAACCCTTTCTAATCGTGTCACTAATTCATCTCAAGTCTTTAGGAAGTGATTACAGCGCCTTTGTGATCCGCAGCAGTAACGTTGAGGACCAGAGAGGGAAGGAAGGAAGGAGGAAGGGAGGGAAAAGGAAGGGAAGGAGGAGGAAGGGAAGGAAAACAAAGGTAGACAGCAAGAAGATAGCAGGAAGGGAAGACAAAAGGAACGAAAAGGATAAAGGAGGAAGTGCATTAAACGAAAAGGAGGAAAAAAGATAGCACGAGATTGGAAAAGTGGAAGAGGAAGAGTAGAAGAGAGAGGAAGGAAAGCAAAAGAAAGGGTGGAAAGCAACAAGGGAAGACAGAATAAAAAACGGACGAAGCCAGAAGTATAAAAAAAAAAATACAAAAGGGACGAAGAAAGAATTAGACAAACTCAGAAAACGAAGGAAGGGGAAAGGAAGAGAAGAGGAAGGGGAGAGGAAGGAAAGGAAAACAAGGGTAGAAAGCAGGAAGGGAAGAGAAAACGAGGTAAAAGAACGAAACCGGAAGTGTAACCGACAGAAAGCAAGAGAAAAGAAGAGGAAGAGACTGGAAAACGTGGAAAGAATGGAGAAAGAAAGAGGAAGGGAGGGGAGAGAGAACGAGACTAGAGTTGAGAAGAGGAAGGAAGGGAAGACGAGATTTAAAGGCGCAGCTGGAAGAGTGGAAGGAATTAAGGAAAATGAATAGGAATGAGAGAGAGAGAGAGAGAGAGAGAGAGAGGAGAGAGGAGAGAGAGAGGAGAGAGAGGGAGAGAGAGAGAGAGAGAGAGAGAGAGAGAGAGAGAGAGAGAGAGAGAGAGAGAGCTAATTAAAGTAATGACAAAAAAGAGATAATCACACAAACGTCGAATGGAATGAGAAAAAGGAAACCAACAACTGGAAAAATGAAGGAAGAGAAGAAGAAAACGAGAAGCGAGAGACAAGACGGGAAGGGAAAGCGTTCAAATGAAAATGATTAAGATTATTACAAGAAACGAGATGATAAAAAAAGAGAGAGAAAAAGACAAGAATTGAGCAAGAGTATGACGGATGAAGAAGCAGAAAAGACACAGAAGAGGAGGAGAAAGGAAAGTGATGAGATAAAGAAGAGAGAATAAAGAATAGAGTTAGTGGAGTTTAAAATGAAGGACTAAGAGAGAGAGAGAGAGAGAGAGAGAGAGAGAGAGAGAGAGAGAGAGAGAGAGAGAGAGGAGAGAGAGAGAGAGAGAGAAAGAGAGAGAGAGAGAGAGAGCGCCCCTTCATTAATGAGGTGTCGCCTGGTATGCACCACAGAACACATTTGCTGTTTCCTCTTTGTCTCCACGACGCCCTCGTTTGGCGCAGAGTGGGCGGGGACGCGGCACCAAAACGCCCGCGCAAATTTCGGCTAAATTTCATAAGCACTTTCTCAGGTAATGTTCCCCCCCTCCCCCCGCTTCTCCCTCCTCCCGCCTCCTCATGGGGAGACGTCCTCCGCCAGCGAGTACTCGAGCCCTTTGCTTCCCGTTTTCTCTCGCCTTCTGCCTCACTCTGCTGCTAACCTCTTCTCCGTCTTCTTTCCCCTCCGTTTTCTTTGACTCACACGTCACCCAGAATCCTTGCTTAAGTTTTTCTCTCTTCTCCCTATCAGTCATTATCTTTGTTTCTCTTCTCTTCCCTTTTCTTCCTTGTTAGCCATCTTATCTTTCCCGTTTAATCTTTATCTTTTACTGCTAGCTATTATCTCTTTCTTTTAGCCATAATCGTACTTTCTCTATTCTTTCAGTTTTTTCTCCTTCCTTCTTTACTTTTTTTACTTTTTTTCTTTTGATTTTCTTTCGTTTTCGTCTCATTTAACATTTTTCTTATTTGACTCTGTTTAAGGGCCGACACCTCGGTGGGCCTTTTTTTCTTATAGTTTTGTTGCCCTTGGCCGGTGCCCCTCCAAAATAAAGAAAAGCATTGTCTACTCTCTCTCTCTCTCTCTCTCTCTCTCTCTCTCTCTCTCTCTCTCTCTCTCTCTCTCTCTCTCTCTCTCTCTCTCTCTCTCTCTCATCATCATCATCATCATCAAAGGCATTGATAACATGGACTGCAGTAAATATTTCACGATAAACTCTTTAAATTACACGCGAGGAAACGGTTGCAAAATTGTTGGGAAATCCTTCAACTATCATGAATCAAAAAATCATTCTTTCTACCGAGTAGTAAATCTATGGAATGGTCTTCCTCGAGGCGTGATAAACTGCAACACCGTAGAGACTTTTAAATGCCGTCTTAACAACCATTTTGCCTACAATCCGCAACTAGCAGCGCTTGTTTGTTAGTGATTAACTTCCTTGCCTTCAGGAAATGATGGTTCCTTATTACATCTATTTTCTTTCTTTCCTATAAATTTTCTTCGTGTTTTTCCTTCTCTAACTCCATAAGTTATTTCCTTCCGACCTGTTTTCCTGTTCTGCTTATGCTGGAGTGAGTGGAGGGTGGGGAGAGAGCCTTCTGCCTTCCTATCCTTTTTTCTATTATCACCTTAGTAGTCCTAGGTCAGGTCATCTCGTGAGGACTGCAAGGTCTGTTGTGGCCTGTTCTTCTATGTAACTCTCTCTCTCTCTCTCTCTCTCTCTCTCTCTCTCTCTCTCTCTCTCTCTCTCTCTCTCTCTCTCTCTCTCTCTCTCTCTCTCTCTCAATAATTTCTAATAACGACGTGTCCTAGTATCAATTCTCTCTCTCTCTCTCTCAATAATTTCTAATAACGACGTGTCCTAGTATCAATATATGTCCTAGTAGTCGCCCTTGTCTCCTAGTAACTCAATAATCCCTAGTACTTCCCTATTCTTCCTCTTACCTCCCTATCCCTCCAAGTATTTTCCTATCCCTCCTAATACTTTCCTGTCCCTACTAATATTTCTTTCTCTCTTGGTCTCTCTTTATCCTTTCTTGTAACCTTGTTTGTCTCCTAGTGCCTCCCTTGTACGCACCTCGTTTCCTTGCCACTTGCTCACTGTCATTGTCACCATAGTGGAGGAAATAAGGAAAACAGCTGCGCATCGCTAGAACTTGTTGCTTAATAAGAATAATTCAAATGTTTAAAATTTTCAGAAACTGAGTGTTGTTATTATTAAAAACAGCAAATTTAGTTACGTTTTTTTTTTTTCCTTTACTCCTCGTATACTCCCAGCTTGTCTTCCTCCTCCTCCCTTTTCCATCTCCCTTTCTACTTCTCCCTTTTCCTTTTCCCCGCTCTCCTCTTCCTCCTCTTCCTGTCATCATCCCTGTTCTATTTCTTCTCTCATTCGTCCTGTTTATGACTAGAAGTAATACATGTTTTTAGTTCTACGTTTTATTTTTATGTTCGTTCCCAATCGTGAGTTTATTTCTATTTATTTATTTATTTTTTTATTTTTGGTTTCATTTGTTTAGTTTTTCATGTTAGTTCGTTCGTTCCCTAATTCGTTTTCATAATTTTTCACTACATTTTTTTTTCTGTTTTCATTTATTTATTTAATTTTTTTACAATTATTGCTTTCATGCTC
>NC_087158.1:12870799-12905799 GCF_035594125.1 Scylla paramamosain
TGGCTGGTCTGTTTTTGGAGTGAGTTATTTCTCTTTTCCTTTTTGTTTTCTAGGTTGTGTCTGTTTTTCTTTTATTTCCTTTTTGTGTCTGGCTTCATGTGTTTCTCTTTTATTCTTTGCTCCTTGTTTCATTTTTTTCCCGTCTATTTGTCAGTCTGTCTTTCTGTCTGTGCAATTGTTTGTTACCTTGTCAGTCTCCCTTTCTGTTTACGTGTCTGTCTCTGTTTGTCTGTCTGTCTGTCTATCTGTACGTGTCTGTCTCTCTGTCTGTCTGTCTGTCTGTCTGTCTATCTGTACGTGTCTGTCTCTCTGTCTGTCTGTCTGTCTGTCTCTGTTTGACTGCTAATGACTGCATGTTCATTGTCCTTTTTTTATGTGTATTTCTGTATGTTTGTCTATGGTTTATATTTTTGTCTGCTTTTGTCTGTTTGTTTCCCAATTTGTGTCTCAGTTTATCTGTATACGTATGTCTCTCTCTCTCTCTCTCTCTCTCTCTCTCTCTCTCTCTCTCTCTCTCTCTCTCTCTCTCTCTCTCTCTCTCTCTCTCTCTCTCTCAGCCATATTCAGCTTACAACAGGACGTCGAGAAAATGTTGCAGTGTTGTCCTCCTTTCATAAACTGACGGGAGTGTTCGCCGTATGCTCGTAAACCTCTACACACGCGCCACGCCCATCGCGCGCACACACACACACACACACACACACACACACACACCTACGCAGTCTCGGTGGACGTATGTTTCCATCTATGTATGTATAGGTGTGTGTGTGTGTGTGTGTGTGTGTGTGTGTGTGTGTGTGTGTGTGTGTGTGTGTGTGTGTGTGTGTGTGTGTATTAACTGGGAAATGTATTTTTGTATATGGGTAAGTTTTGTTTGATAGATTACGCTGTTTTTTTTTTATTTCGCTGTTTCTGTTTGTTCTTAGTACGTCTCTCTCTCTCTCTCTCTCTCTCTCTCTCTCTCTCTCTCTCTCTCTCTCTCTCTCTCTCTCTCTCTCTCTCTCTCTCTTGCATAACTTTCGCCTCTCTTCACAACTCTTCTACTCCGCATTTTTCCCTCCTCTGTACTTCCCAACTTTACACTTTTCTCCCTCCTCCTCCTCCTCCTCCTCCTCCTCCTCCTCCTCCTCCTCCACACTTCCTCGCAACTTTCTGCCTCTCCACTCCCCTCACCACCCCCTCGTCCCCTGCACTCCCTTCCTTTCCCACACATGACAAGAGAGAGAGAGAGAGAGAGAGAGAGAGAGAGAGAGAGAGAGAGAGAGAGAGAGAGAGAGAGAGAGAGAGAGAGAGAGAGAGAGAGAGAGAGAGAGAGAGAGAGAGAGAGAAAAGGGAAAATATTTATAACTGAGAGTAGACGAATCCGAGAGAATTAAAGGTTTGCAAATTACTTACCTTGCAATTAGAGTCTCGTGTCCACTGCCTCCACCTCCGCCTGCTCCTACCTGCAATATTCCACCTGTCCTCACCTTTACCTGCGCCCTTACGTACTCTCTGACCTGCCAACCTTCAGCCTGCATGCCTGCCTGCTCTTTCCCTTCCGTGCCTTGCCCCTCCTCTTCCTCCTCCTCCCCCTCCCCCTTCCTCCACCTGAGCTTTAGTAATTAACAACCTGAAAGCACTCTTCAATCTACTCTCTATGGCTCTACTTTTTCACTGCTTTTCCCTGCCACTCTCGCCCCCGCCTCTCCGCCTCCTCCTCCTCCACCTCCTCCTCCTCCTCCTCCTCCTCCTCCTCCTCCTCCTCTCTCTCTCTCTCTCTCTCTCTCTCTCTCTCTCTCTCTCTCTCTCTCTCTCTCTCTCTCTCTCTCTCTCTTCCATCCCCATCCCTTCTGCTCCCACGTCATGTTGGAGTTACGTGTATGTGCGCTTCGGCTCTCTCTCTCTCTCTCTCTCTCTCTCTCTCTCTCTCTCTCTCTCTCTCTCTCTCTCTCTCTCTCTCTCTCTATCTCTTATTCCTCATTCTGATACTGGGTTTTCTTCAGGTTATCATCTTCATTCTTCCTTTCGTCTTCCATCTCTGTCTTTTGGTATTTACTATTTATTTATTTGTTTTTACGTTCCTACATCTTCTTCCCCATGTAAAAATGTGTAAGAAAAATAAGAACAGCAATGATGAAATTAAACTAATAGTAGTAGTAGTAGTAGTAGTAGTAGTAGTAGTAGTAGTAGTAGTAGTAGTAGTAGTAGTAAATAATAATAATAATAATAATAATAATAATAATAATAATAATAATAATAATAATAATAATAATAATAATAAAATTGATAATAATAATAATAATAATAATAATAATAATAATAATAATAATAATAATAATAATAATAATAATAATAATAATAAATCTAAATGGAAAGAACCGCATCACTACCTCCTCCTCCTCCTCCTCCTCCTCCTCCTCCTCCTCCTCCTCCTCCTCCTCCTCCTCCTCCTCCTCCTCCTTCTCCTCCTCCTCCTTCTCCTCTCAGTCTTACACCTCATACATCTCCTCCTTGCATAATATTTACCAACACTTTTTGCAGGCGTTATCTTCTTTCACTTATTTTTTTTATTTTACTCTTCATTAAATGCACGCAGAAAGAGCAAGAAAAAAAAGTGAACGAAACTCCAAAACTCTAGCCAAGTTGACTAATTCTCCTCCTCCTCTTCTTACTGCTCCTCCTCTTCCTCCCCGCTTTCCTCCTCCTTGTCGTCTTCCTCTTTTGGGACAGTTAAGAATGTTCGTCCGGATAAAGAAAAAAAAAAGAAAAAAAGAAAAAGAAAAAACTACCATAAATAGATAGGTGAGGTCTCTCTCTCTCTCTCTCTCTCTCTCTCTCTCTCTCTCTCTCTCTCTCTCTCTCTCTCTCTCTCTCTCTCTCTCTCTCTCTCTCAAATCATCCACAAGCACCAAAAAAAAAAAGGCTCGAAAATCTTAATCTTTCTCGGTGGAATAAAAAAGGGAGAAGCGTTGAACGGATAGCAATTAGTCGACAAGAGAGAGAGAGAGAGAGAGAGAGAGAGAGAGAGAGAGAGAGAGAGAGAGAGAGAGAGAGAGAGAGAGAGAGAGAGAGAGAGAGAGAGAGGCGGGAGAGGCGGGAGAGGCGGGAGAGGGCGAATAAAAAAACAGAAGGCAGCCAAGTCGAAAAAATTGGACTTTCAATTTTCAACAAAAGCCGAGGGATCTTTTGTTTGTCCAGAGGAAATATCCGCTAAAGTGTGTCCGTGTGATTGTCCGTCAGTCCGTGGATGTACCTGTGAGTGCGTGAGTACGTCCGTGTGTGTGTGTGTGTCCGTGTGTGTGTGTGTGTGTGTGTGTGTGTGTGTGTGTGTGTGTGTGTGTGTGTGTGTGTGTGTGTGTGTGTGTGTGTGTGTGTGTGTGTGTGTGTGTGTGTGTGTGTTGACTAACCCCAGCACGTGGTGCTAACCCGCAGCATCAGTGATGTCTTGCTTTGATTTTTCTTTCTTTTTCTTCTTAGTTTGTTTTGTTTGGTGTCATGAAATGCGATGCGGTGTCTATCACGCTGCGTCTGTTATTAATTGCTATCTTTTCTTTTATCTTCTTTTTTGTGTATGTTTGAAAGTTTGTCGGTGCAAAGGCAGAAAGTTAGCTAGAAGAATGAATACCAAATGTGAGCACGACGCTAATTCGGAGTCTGTGTGGAGGAGGCTGACGGTCATGAGAAGTAAAGCAGCGTCAACGTCACAGTGGCTGGAACTACAGTGTGATCTCAATGCACCTGCAGGCTAGGCTGAAAATAACAAATACAATTCAATACTGAAAAATATAAAGCCCTTCGTTTCCTCTCTGTCCACCTCTTCCTCCTTTTTCTCCTCCTCCCTCTCCTCGCACAGGCCTCGTGGCGCAACGGATAACGCGTCTGACTACGGATCAGAAGATTCCAGGTTCGAATCCTGGCGAGGTCGACGACGCCCTTGATTGTTATTTTCCTGCTTGACAGACGTACCGGACTTCTTTTTTGAAGTATTTAATTTTTACGATGACACAAAAACAATGGATATTATTTACTTAGACTTCCAGAAGAGACTCATTAGTAAAAGAAAACCTCACGGCATTGGCGGAAACAGCTTGAATTGGTTTTATATCTTTCGGCACTACAACACCAAGGCCTTTTTCTTTTGCAGTACCTGACAGTGGCGTATTATACATTTCATACCTCGCGTGAACACTGTTGATCCCGATACGGAAAAAAAAAAAAATTTACATTTTTCTATTTTGAATCTCATCTTGTATTTTTCTGCCCAGCTTGTTAGTTTGTTGAGGTCACATTGTAGTTCCTGCCAGTGTGACGTTGACGTTACTTTACTTGTTATTTTGGTGTCATCTGCAACTTTACTTATTTTACAATTGATTACTTCATCAACATTATTAATCTATATTATAAAAAGCACTTTCCCTAGCACAAAGCCTTGAGGAACACCGCTATTTACATTTTGCCAATATGCCAATGTGTGTGTGTGTGTGTGTGTGTGTGTGTGTGTGTGTGTGTGTGTGTGTGTGTGTGTGTGTGTGTGTGTGTGTGTGTGTGTGTGTGTGTGTGTGTGTGTGTGTGTGTTGACTAACCCCAGCACGTAATATCGGAAAAGCTGCACGTCACCAACATGTCACCAACACGTCAGTAACACGTCACCAGGTTCTTCAGGTATTTAAGAACAAACAATGTGAGAACATACCGGAGAGTTTCAAAGATAGTTTCGGGGAGGGTCAGGTGGGCAGGTTAGGTGAGAACAAGGCTCTGGAGTGGATGTAAGAGGTTCAATGCACTCTTTATCTCACCAGGTGTAGGTGTAAGAGTTTGAGAAGAGGAAAGAGATAAGGGGAGAAGATAAGATACCTGAGAGCTTCAAAGGTAGTTACTGCGAGACTAAAGGGGACAGATAAGGGGGCAAGTAAGGACACAGGTAAGGGAATGGAGAGGCGCTACATTGAATGTATAAAAGCATCAGTACACTCTCTTACTGGCTGTGGGTGTAGGAGTGAACCCTCGCCGCCCCAGTCGACCCCCTGCAGGCAGTGTAGGGGGCGTCGCGGCGAGGTACTACTTTTATCTCACTAAAGAATGCAAATTAGCGTCTGATGTCCCTTAAGTTATGCGTCCAAGTTGAAATGACATGCCAGTCACCGGCCCATCCTCACTGCGCCACCCGCCGCCCACAATCCGCCGCCCACACCTCGAGGAGAGAGAGAGAGAGAGAGAGAGAGAGAGAGAGAGAGAGAGAGAGAGAGAGAGAGAGAGAGAGAGAGAGAGAGAGAGAGAGAGAGAGAGAGAGAGAGAGAGAGAGAGATCATGGCACATTTTTCACAGATTAAGTTCTTTTCGTGCTGTCAAAAATTAATCCTTCATTCTAAAAACTATTAAAAAAAAGTTTGGTCATTGCATTTTTTTTCAGATTGCCTTCTTTTTCCAGTCTCTGTAAAAGTAATCCTACCACCCTGCACTTTTCCACGTCTTTTCATAGACGTCCAACCCTTCAGGTAGTAAACATTTCACGCAGGGAAGCCGCAGAACGCCTGACTTCTGATCATTCTAAAATTTCTGATTGGGGCAGAGCAATCTTGGTATTGTTCAATGCCTCAAAAACTCAATTCCTCCATCTATCAACTCGACACAACCTTCCAGACAACTATCCCCTCTTCTTCAATGACACTCAACTGTCCCCCTCTTCTACACTGAACATCCTCGGTCTGTCCTTTGCTTATAATCTGAACTGGAAACTTCACATCTCATCTCTAGCTAAAACAGCTTCTATGAAGTTAGGTGTTCTGAGACGTCTCTGCCAGTTTTTCCTACTCCCCCAGCTGCTAACTCTGTACAAGGGCCTTATCCGTCCATGTATGGAGTATGCTTCACATGTCTGGAGGGGGTCTACTCATACCACTCTTCTAGACAGGGTGGAATCAAAAGCTTTTCGTCTCATCAACTCCTTTTTCTCTAACTGACTGTCTTCAGCCTCTCTCTCATCGCCACAATGTTGCATCTCTAGCTGTCTTCTACTGTTATTTTCATGCTAACTGCTCTTCTGATCTTGCATGCCTCCCTTCCTCCCACGGCCTCGCTGCACAAGATTTTCTTCTTTCTCTCACCCCTATTCTGTCCACCTCTCTAATGCAAGAGTTAACCAGTATTCTCAATCATTCATCCCTTTCCCTGGTAAACTCTGAAACTCCCTGCCTGCTTCTGTATTTCCACCTTCTTATGACTTGAATTCATTCAAGGAGATTTCAAGACACTTATCCTTCAATTTTTGACTACCGCTTTGGACCCTTTTCTGGGACTGGCATCTCAGTGGGCTTTTTTTTATTGGATTTTTGTTGCTCTTGGCCAGTGTTCCTTCTACATAAATATATATATATATATATATATATATATATATATATATATATATATATATATATATATATATATATATATATATATATATATATATATATATCGGACGTCATTGGACCCTTTTGCAGCGGCGCCATTAGATCAATCAACCAACCAATTAATTCTCCATCCCACAGGTACGATTAATCCTCAACTCTCACCTTGACCTACCGCGCCCTTAAGTCAACTAATCAACCAATCAACCTCTTCTCTAATTTTGGATAATCCTTTTGGTCCTATCCTTTCAGCGACTCGTACTTTAGTGAGCCTTTTTGTTTTTTAAGCTTTTGTATCCCTTGTCCACTGTCCCTCTCACATAAACAAAAAAAAACACTTCTCCATCATTCAGGTATAATCATTCAACTCCCACCACAACCAAATCATCCACGGCCACCGCCCCCTCAGTTCACAGTCCTTGGCTAGACACGAGGCATTTTGCACGCGCCGTCCTCACCCACACACGAGGAACGAGTTGACGAACCACCCGAACCATACGACCGCTCTCACAACACAGCACCCTGCGCACTTACCCCTCCCCCTCCCTTCACCCTCCCTTCACCCTCCCCTGCGTCACAAAGGGCAATAAACAAGCCACCGTCACCCCTCATCCCGTCACCCCTCGCTCCGTTACCCATCCCCCTCCTGGCTGACGTCACAAAGGTGGTACTTGTGTGTCCTTCACTAATTAATCCTCATTACACTTGGACGTAATGAACAAACCAGGTTAATAATACAATGCACAAGTGATCCCCTTCGGCGCTCACGAAGGCGGCGCTGAAGGGGTAACTGCGTCTTGCTTCCACGTCCTCGTTCTTGCTTTTGTTGTTGTGTTATCGTGTCCTCGTCCTCTTGCTTTGGTGTTCTCTGCCTTCCTTCATGCCCTGTTCTCTCTGGTTCTTATTCCGTTCGTCTTCATCTTCATCTTCATCTTCTTGCCCGTCTTCTCTCCTCTCTTACTCATCCTCTTTGTCCTCAAGTTTGTCCTCCTCATTCTTTCTCCTCTTCCTCATCTATTTCATTATCGTCCTCTATTTTCTCTTTCTCTTCCTCTTAACCTTCGTTCTCATCTTTCTCGTCCATGTCCTTGTCCTCCTCGTCTTGATACCCATTCTTTTCGTCCTCGTTCTACCACTTTCCTCTCTCACTCTTCCTTTCTTCCCCGTCCTTGTCGCCCTCTTACTCACTCCACCTTTTCCTCGTCCTTTTTGTCCTCGTCCTCATATCCACGTTTCGTCCTCACCCCACTTTTCGCACATTTGTCCTCGTCGTCAGCAGCTTCGGGAGGCGGGCGCCATTTACTCCTAAAGAGACTCTAATCCACAAGTAAACTCAGGAATAAACCGGTGTGCGCTATTTTTCCTGCTTCCTGCGATTTAGACTTTAAAAACATGGGCTTCGGGTCACCACCAAGACCCGAAATTGCCTCCCGACTTTCTCCTGCTGCATTTTCTTTTTCTCGCTCAACACCAAAGGCTCGTTTTTCTTGACTTACTTGCGTGTTATTCTTAGCTCCCCGCCACTCGTGTTTGGGAGCAAGGTGTGCCTCCGTCCGTCCGTCTGCCCATCCGCTTGCTGGCTGCCATCATTACCGCGACTCCAAGCTTTGATTTTCGTGTTTGTTTTTAGCACCTCTGTCTGTTTGTGTTTGTGTGTTTGTGTGTGTGTGTGTGTGTGTGTGTGTGTGTGTGTGTGTGTGTGTGTGTGTGTGTGTGTGTGTGTGTGTGTGTATGTCTGTGGCTGTCTGTGCGTCTATATTTGTGTTCTCTCTTTTTCCAGTTTAATTTCGTGCTTGTTTTTTATCACCTTTGAGTGTGTGTGTGTGTGTGTGTGTGTGTGTGTGTGTGTGTGTGTGTGTGTGTGTGTGTGTGTGTGTGTGTGTGTGTGTGTGTGTGTACGTCTGTCTGTGTCTCTCTCTCTCTCTCTCTCTCTCTCTCTCTCTCTCTCTCTCTCTCTCTCTCTCTCTCTCTCTCTCTCTCTCTTTCCTCTGTCTGTCTTTTTACCCTCTCTCTCTCTCTTTCCTCTGTCTGTCTTTTTACCCATTTTTTTTTCTATAGGAGGGAGGAATAAAGAATCAATATGTACGCTTACTTTGAAAACTGCATCAAGTCATAACCCAAATGAAAAAAAAATTCTCCATAAAATCCAAACAATAACAACAACAAATAACACTAAGTAATCTGAACCTACAAAGTAACATCAAAGAACCCAATCTTAAACAATCTGAGCGTACGTAAAAAAACAAACAAACATGCAGCGCCTTGAAAATTATATAACCCCCGACCACTTTATTTTTCTTCTTTCATCCCAACTCTTTTATTTCACGTTAAAGTAACAGTCAGCCACCACCACCACCGCCACCACCACCACCACCACCACCTTTCCTCCTCATCCTTCCCAACCATCCCCTATCCCCCCGCCTCCTCATGCTCCTCTCCCACCACACCTCACACTCCCTTCCCCTAACACACGCTCCCCGCCACACCTCCCCACCACACCTTACGCCCGGCTCCTCCACTACACTTCCTCACGCTCCCACCACGCCTCCTTACTCTCCTCCCCCATCACACCTCCTGACGCCCTCCTATGCCCACCCCCACACCTCCTGACGCCATAAACCTCGTCCTCGCGGTTCCTAAGACGCCATTAAAGGGGCTGCCAAAATAGTGTTGCGGCCGGCACATAAACGACAATGGTGTTTTGCGGCCCCTAACAGTTTAGCGCAGGACGTTCCCGCCGCGCCATTCCGATAAGATGTGAGTTTACCACCACCACCACCACCACCACCGCCGCTAAAGCCGTCTCAGCCACAGCCACCGCAGCCACAGCCAACACAGCCGCAGCCGACACAGCCATTACCACCGCCTCTTTCTCTATTTTCTTTTTCCTTTTTCGCTTCTTCTATTGCCTGCCATTCTTTTTTCGTCTTCTAACACTATTCGTATTTTTTGTTTTTGCCCTCTTTTTCTTGACATTCACTTTCTTGTTACACTCGATTGTTATTTTTTCTTTTTTTAATTATCACAACTACAAACGCCACTACTACCATCATCACCGCCGCCTCCGCTGCTGCTGCTGCTGCTACTACTACTACTACTACTACTACTACTACTACTACTACTACTACTACTACTACTACCACTACTACTACTACTACTACTACTACTGCTACTACTACTACTACTACTGCTACTACTACTACTACTACTACTACTACTACTACTACTACTACTATATTCGAGAACTTTAGAAACGTATACCTCTCCTAAAAGGTGGAGACAGGTCAGCGCCTGGGTTCATCCCTACCAGGCCGTGGAGAGTTTCCCCTGAATTTGATGACTCCAGGAGGCTGTCTTCCACACGCTAATGATATATAATCACCTTCCTGTGGGAAACTCTCTCTCTCTCTCTCTCTCTCTCTCTCTCTCTCTCTCTCTCTCTCTCTCTCTCTCTCTCTCTCTCTCTCTCTCTCTCTCTGTCACTCACTGTGACCTCAAACATTCCTGTCCACCGAATGTCTTCTTAAATAAATGTACTTGACTTACTTTTGTGCTCAAGTCATAAGACATTAGATATAGACGATGAACTGATCACTTTCATATCGCCGAAGGAAATATGTGATGTGCTACTAAAAAAACAATAAAGCTTTGTATAGTGCACACTTTTACTGAATTCCCTCACCCAAAGAGAGACGAAAACAAAGATGTCTATAGAAGGAGCTTGTTTCTAAGGCTCTTGAATAGGGCATATATATATATATATATATATATATATATATATATATATATATATATATATATATATATATATATATATATATATATATATATATATATATATATATATATATATATATATATATATATATTACTGCTACCATTAGTACAACCATTACTATTACCACTACTACTGCTACTACTACTACTACTACTACTACTACTATTATTATTGATGTGTGTTTCTGTCTACTACTATCACAGCTAGTACTCTGACTCTTGTTATTAAACAACCTACTGCCTAAATTTTTTTGTCAGATAGAACACTACACTTGCTCATTCATTCAGCTCTCAGCTCTTATTCAGTATTCCTTGCATACTGTAAGCGGAAGAGATAAGACCTGCAAAACAATCTCGTCTTTTTTTATTTTCTCTATCTCGTCTTCTTTTCTTATCTCTACTACCACTGCCACCATCACCATCGCCATTATCATCACTATCATCACCATTTAATCACCGACAGTATATATCATTACCTTCTTCACAATGGACAACACTTTAGTAAAATTAGCGTTATCATCACAACTTCATCTAACAATATCCTGCCTCTTACTTATTGACATCACTTCTGCATTCACTTCTTATCTGCCACCACCACCACCACCACCACCACCACCACCACCACCACCACCACCACACAAACACACCACTTTCATGCACCATCTTAATCTTCAACCGCCACAATTCACAGATAATAACAACTGCCACCAGAACCAACATTTCAGATATTAACTCTTAATGAACAACAACAACAACAACAACAACAACAACTACTACTACTACTACTACTACTACTACTACTACTACTACTACTACTATTACTACTAATGGTATATACTACTTTCCACCAACCTCACTATCACCGATATCATAAAATACTAATTATTTTTCTTGTGATAACTAAAAGTAAGTTCCACCATTTCATCATTTCCTTTATTCTCTTCCTTCCATGTTATCTTACCATTAATATTTTGTGAGTATCTTAAAATGAAAAAAAAATAAATAAAAAAAAAAGGAAGAGAAAAATTAAACCACCAGCACCACCACCACCACTACCACCATCACGCTGCCTTTCCTGCATTAGTAACGTTCCCGGGCCAGCGCAAGCCAGCCCCCCACACCTGCAAACAGCCACACAGGTCCATGATTGCAGACAAGCACCTGTGTAATTGGCCTCAGACGCAGATTTACAAGCACATCAACACAACGCCTTCTTTTCTTTTATCATTTCTACCTACCGGCCGTATGTGTGTGTGTGTGTGTGTGTGTGTGTGTGTGTGTGTGTGTGTGTGTGTGTGTGTGTGTGTGTGTGTGTGTGTGTGTGTGTGTGTGTGTGATTATGTGTGGGTGTTTTTTTTTCTTTTTTTCTGGGCATTATCATCTAGTTGGCGTCAGTCAGTCTGTTTTCGTCTCTCTCTCTCTCTCTCTCTCTCTCTCTCTCTCTCTCTCTCTCTCTCTCTCTCTCTCTCTCTCTCTCTCTCTCTCTCTCTGGACATCAACACCGAAGAGACCGCATGATTCAAAATAAAAATCCCTTTTCCCTTCGTACCAGATAAAAACAGTTGATAGAAGAACCTTATTCCCAGATTCAAGAGTCAATTGCACGTGGTAAATCAGTCCATCTATATATATGCATGTTTTACACTCCCTCTGTAATCATATACAAGTGTTCAATATTGTCCTCTAAGTATATCATTGTACTTAGGGATAGGTAGAGCTGTCGGATTGTTTTCTGTTATATCTTTTATCATTTTTACGCATGTATATAGATGCACATAGATAGGTTCGTCTAATACTCATACTTTAATATTCATACTGGAGGGATGTCGAGGAGGAAAAGTGAGAGTAACCATAGCACAGAAATAATACAATATTCCAGCATATTTTTTTTATCTTCTTAAGTGTTAAGGAGAGAGAGAGAGAGAGAACCTTGCTCTATTGAGGAAAAAAGATAATTATAAGAGTAAGTTTTAAAGAAGTCGACCAATTTAATTTCGAACGTGTCTTGATACTTCCTGTCTCTCTGTCTCTCTCTCTCTCTCTCTCTCTCTCTCTCTCTCTCTCTCTCTCTCTCTCTCTCTCTCTCCTCTCTCTCTCTCTCTCAAACAATTGTAGTAAGCATCAGTGGCGTCTTGCTTTGATTTTTCTTTCTTTTTCTTCTTAGTTTGTTTTGTTTGGTGTCATGAAATGCGATGTGGTGTCTATCACGCTGCGTCTGTTATTAATTGCTATCTTTTCTTTTACCTTCTTTTTTGTGTATGTTTGAAAGTTTGTCGGTGCAAAGGCAGAAAGTTAGCTAGAAGAATGAATACCAAATGTGAGCACGACGCTAATTCGGAGTCCTGTGTGGAGGAGGCTGACGGTCATGAGAAGTAAAAGCAGCGTCAACGTCACAGTGGCTGGAACTACAGTGTGATCTCAATGCACCTTCAGGCTAGGCTGAAAATAACAAATGCAATTCAATACTGAAAAATATAAAGCCTTTCATTTCGTCCTTGCCCACTTCTTTTTCCTTTTTCTCCTCCTCCCTCTCCTCGCACAGGCCTCGTGGCGCAACGGATAACGCGTCTGACTACGGATCAGAAGATTCCAGGTTCGAATCCTGGCGAGGTCGACGACACCCTTGATTGTTATTTTCATGCTTGACAGACGTACCGGACTTCTTTTTTTAAATATTTATTTTTTTACGATGACACACAAAAAAAAATGGATATTATTTACTTAGACTTCCAGAAGAGACTCATTAGTAAAAGAAAACCTCACGGCATAGCCGGAAACAGCTTGAATTGGTTTTATATCTTTCGGCACTACAACACCAAGGCCTTTTTCTTTTTCAGTACCTGACAGTGGCGTATTATACATTTCATACCTCGCGTGAACACTATTGATCCCGATAAGGAAAAAAAAACTTTACATTTTTCTATTTTGAATCCCATCTTGTATTTTTCTGCCCCGCTTGTTAGTTTGTTGAGGTCACATTGTAGTTCCTGCCAGTGTGACGTTGACGTTACTTTACTTGTTATTTTGGTGTCATCTGCGACTTTACTTATTTTACAATTGATTACTTCATCAACATTATTAATCTATATTATAAAAAGCACTGGCCCTAACACAAAGCCTTGAGGAACGCCGCTATTTTCATTATGCCAATATGACTCTTTTCCGTTTATTACAACACGTTGTTTTCTGTCTGACAGTCAGTTTCCCAGCCAATTCAGGGTATTTCCGGCTATGCCGTGAGCTTTTACTTTACTGATAAGTCTCTTATGGGGAATAGTGTCAAAAACATTCTGGAAGTCTAGGTAAATAATATCCACTGTTAATGCGTCATCGTTACAAATACATTCTTCGAAAAAAGTCCAGTATATTTGTCAAACAGGAAAATAACGACCACCGACTTTGACGACCTCGCCAGGATTCGAACCTGGAATCTTCTGATCCGTAGTCAGACGCGTTATCCGTTGCGCCACGAGGCCTGTGCTGTGAAGTGGCACAGGAGAAAGATTAAGAGGAAGAAAAGAAAGAGCAGGAATAGGAGTTGGAGTTAGAGAAGAGAGCACTGCACTATCCCATAGCACACATTGAGTGTGCACACCTTTCGTCAATAAGCACCACACATTTACACTTACTCTCTCACTCACTATCCTGCTCACTCACTCACTCCCCCACTCACTCACAACCCCCTGCTCTCTCACAGCCTCACTCTTTCAATCCCTTCCTTCCTCCCTCCTTCAGTTCCACACTCCTTCGCTCACTCTCACTTAGTCCCATTCGTTCCCTTCCTGCCCAGAGGACCAAAAGAAAAGCATTACTGTGAAGTTTCATTTTTCTTCTCCTTCTCGCAGCCTTGACTTAGAAACTGCATCATTGAGGCTAATCGATTTACTTCAAGGAATTGTTAACGCGGCTAACTTACGTACATAACTTTTAAATTCTAAACTTTTACTTAAGTTTACCTGTATGTACCTTTCGCTAATTGCCTAGCCATTGTATTTAACCTATCATACCCTTATCTTATGTTGTTGTTTGGCATTTCTTTTGCTAGGACTTGTTACACCACACCCCCGCTAACACACAAACTCATACTTACGCTTTCCCTCCCTCCACTCACACAAACACACACACACACACACACACACACACACACACACACACACACACACACACACACACACACACACATACACACACACACACACACATACACACACACACACACACACACACACACACACACACACACACACACACACTCCCCACAAAGAAGGAGAAGCCGTCACCAGGTGTTAAATAATTGAATACCTGGCAGTGTCACATCTCACCTGGGTAAGGAATATGGAATGCAGATGCTGATGAATAATCATTTCTGTTCCTCCTCCTCCTCCTCCTCCTCCTCCTCCTCCTCCTCCTCCTCCACCTCCTCCTCCTCCTCCTCCTCCTCCTCCTCCTCCTCCTCCTCCTCCTCCACTGTCCAGGTATTAAATATTGAACTAATCTGTGATAAAGTAATTACGCAGTACTACTACTACTCCTACTACTACCACTACTACACACTCACACACACACACACACACACACACACACACACACACACACACACAGTTAAATCATCTTCCAGCCAGTAAAACGTATAAAGGAATCGCCTCCAATTCTTTGTAGTTGAAGATGAAGAAAAAAGATTAATCAACGAAAATAATATAAGAGCACCCTTTTCTTACGTATCCCCCCCCCCCTCTCTCTCTCTCTCTCTCTCTCTCTCTCTCTCTCTCTCTCTCTCTCTCTCTCTCTCTCTCTCTCTCTCTCTCTCTCTCTCTCTCTCTCTCTTTTGTTCCTCTACTCGGCTGTTTGTCGCGGCAGTGGCAGGAACATTTGATTTACAGGTAGTGTGATGTGAGTATGTTTGAAAGAAAGTTTGAAACAAGTCAGTATATACAATTTATTTCCACCAACAACAGGGGTTCACTGGTTACGGGGTGTTACAGTAGCGTGGTGGTGTTGGATCTCGGATTACTGGAAGACTGGGAATAAGACAATGGTTTGTTATCAGTTCACAGCGACATCAACACTTAATTTTTAGTTTTTTTTTAGATTTTGTGCACACACTCACGGCACTGAGTTCAACGGAGACACACCGGCAGGCTTGCTTGGTAGCACTCCTGCCGCACGCACAGCCAGTTGCTAACTGCCCTCGGGAAGGTGCAGCCGGCAACATCCAGCAGACGTAGACTTAACATCAGCACCTTGTGATCACTCTGTGCTAGGTGGTGACATCTCAACAGATGCAAAAACGGTGCAAGTTTCGTTCACTACCTGAACGAAAAATCCTACCTATTCCTACCCTACCTATCCTTACCTATCTATGGGTACACACACTCTCTCTCTCTCTCTCTCTCTCTCTCTCTCTCTCTCTCTCTCTCCTCTCCTCTCTCTCTCTCTCTCTCTCTCTCTCTCTCTCTCTCTTCTACTTCTTATTCTTTTTTTAATATTTTACAAGATATATTAATAAAACAACAAAAATAATAAAACAACGAATATAGAGAAAAAAGTAAGTGTAAGAAAGCAAAAATAAAAAGAGAGAAACAGCACAAATATATAACTAGCAAATGAAGGAAGAGAAGAAAGCAGCGTAAACAAAAATAAGAAATAAAAAAAATATTTCAGAAAAGAAGGAAAGCAATGAAAAAAAAGATTGAACGAAAGGGGAGAAGCAACGCAAACAGAGGAAAAAAGAAAAAAAATACCAGCATGCAAATAAAAAAAATAAAATAAAAAAATGAGAGCCATAAACAAACAAAAATATCACCTTCATGCCATAAAATGTTCAAACAAACAAACAAACCAACAAAGACGACACGAACAATTATTACCAAGGACCAATCCTTCTCTCTCTCTCTCTCTCTCCTCTCTCTCTCTCCTCTCTCTCTCTCTCTCTCTCTCTCTCTCTCTCTCTCTCTCTCTCTCTCTCTCCTCTCTCTCTCTCTCTCTCTCCTTGCAAGCTTTACCCTCAAAAAGAAAACGGAAAATGAAGAAAGAAATTGGCTTGCCTTCAGATAGAATAGATGTTCTTTTTCATATCTATCTTTTTATCCTTTTGACTTTGCCTCGTTCTCTTTTTGGGGTAAACTCGGCGCGCAAACAGACAGACGGGCAGATAGATAGACAGACAGACGGACACACAGACAGAGATGAGGAGACATAATTTCCCCCGGGTTAACATAAAAGTATCTCTTTCATTCCCAAGATTCATTATAAACCTCTGACTCAACTCGTCCTTCACTGCTGCGTCTTCTGCCTTTTTGTGAGGATGTTCTGGAGGAGGAGGAGGAGGAGGAGGAGGAGGAGAAAGAAGAAGATACGATAATAATAATAATAATAATAATAATAATAATAAGAAGAAGAGAAGAAGAAGAAGAAGAAAGAGAAGAAGAAGAAGAAGAAGAAGAAGAAGAAGAAGAAGAAGAAGAAGAAGAAGAAGAAGAAGAAAGAAGAAGAAGAAGAAGAAGAAGAAGAAGAAGAAGAAGAAGAAGAAGAAGAAGAAGAAGAAGAAGAAGAAGAAGAAGAAGAAGAAGAAGAAGAAGAAGAAGAAGAAGAAGAAGAAGAAGAAGAAGAAGAAGCAAGAAGAAGAAGAAGAAGAAGAAGAAGAAGAAGAAGAAGAAGAAGAAATAAAATAAAGCAAACAAACAAAAGTCATACCAGTGTTACCATTTTCTTCTCGTATCTGTAAGTGAAGCGGCAGACTGTCACTGACACCACCACTGGATGGAAGAAACAGAGCGCTTCCTATATCTGGCAAAGGGAGGCACATCAGGGGGAGAGATACTGCACTAAGATGGCTTGGAATTGAAGGTGATGAAGTAATGTACCGCAGTGGTACATTACTTCAGTGAGAACAAAAAACCGTCCAAGTTGCTGTGTTGCTTTGCTTCTGGACTTCTTATCGTAACATTTCCTTACGCGTGTTAAAATACTGCAGCGTTAAATCATTCCCCTTCCACGTGTAAAAAGACTGGAGTTCCTTTCCGTTCATTTCCATTGCATCACCTTTCTTTGTACCACGTCTCGTTCATTTCCGCTGCATCACTCCATCTGTTCCGTCTCATTCCGTTCCTTTCCGTTCAGTTCCGTCGCATGTTTCCTTGCACCTCGTACCGTTCATTGCCCCCATAATGCCACTCCACCTACTCCACCCAATTTAGTTCCTTTCCAGGTTCCAGGCTCAGCAGAAAATAAGTGTAATTCAAGCTTTTCTCTTTCTTAGCGTCAGAGGGAGGGCAGGTGACGGAGGACGGAGGCGTGATGTAGTGATGATCAGCAGTCCAGTCACACGCGGTATTCACTCCTCCTTTGTTTGCTCTTCCCCTCAGTCTCAGCTCCTCTGGTTTGCTGAGAATCTAATACAAAATCTTGACAGCTTGACTGTTTTTTTTTTTTTTTTTTAGATTCTTTGAAATATTTTCTCTTTTTTTTGGGGGGTGGGGGTAATGAAACAATTAAAATTTTTTTCTTTTCCTGAATATGTTCCTGCTTTTGGTCTGACTTCCTTGTGCATAAGGGAATACTCTTAGCAGATCAGACGGCCTTAGGACTGAAGGGAAGACGCTAATCACGCCGGAGGTAAATATAGTAAGCTACTTTATTTCTACTCTTGGTCTGCCTCCTTTGTGCGCAAAAAAAAAAAAAAAAGATAAAAAGCTTGAAGGAAACTAAAACACATAGTGAAAGTAAATATGACAGGTTGATTGGCTTCTGAGCAGAGCTTGTACTAGTGTCAATTGCTTGCACCACTATCCGAGACAGAGAGAGGGATGAGAGTAAAAGTGAAGTAAAGAAATGCCAAGCAGCGTATATCCTAACTTCACTGCCATATATATCCCCCGTGAACATTCCAGCCACGGGATCTCCTCCAAAAAACATTACCCCCGATGAGAAAACTTTAAATTATGTTAAGTTAGGTTGGGTTAATTAACTTGGAGAAGATTTATCATGGGGTGAATAACATAACAGTTTTACTTCGAATTTACATGAAGTGAACTCCATAAAGTATTTACATAAAAAAAATCATAGCTGTGTGTTGTTAAGATACCACAACTTTCCATCTGATAATGATTCCTTGTTTAAATGATATGTTGGTAAGTAAAAGTCATATTTTCAGACCAGTTTTTCCTCATTCTAAGCTCATAAATCAATTCAGTTTATCAGCTTATTTATCTGTTTTGTCATAATTTTCTCCATATATCTATATCTATTTATATCTGTCTCTTCCTATCTATTTATCTATAATTCTTTTTCATTCAATCTATTTACTTATCTACATCTATCTATCTGTCAATCCGTCTTTCTATTTATCTACCTATCTATCTATCTGTTTGTGTGCCTGTCTATCTATCTGTCTATCTATCTATCTATCTATCTATCTATCTGTCTATCTGTCTGTCTGTCTGTCTGTCTTTATCTATCTGTCTGTCTGTCTGTCTGCCTGTCTATCTATCTGTCTATCAAGGGACAAAGCCGTAAAAGATTTGGTCGAGGAGTTGAAAACAGACTTTCTTTTAGTACTCAGGCCTTCCTTCCTTCCTTCCTTCCTTTTATTTTTGAGAGTTGAATTTCCTTACCTCTCTCTCTCTCTCTCTCTCTCTCTCTCTCTCTCTCTCTCTCTCTCTCTCTCTCTCTCTCTCTCTCTCTCTCTCTCTCAGCTATTTCTAAACCTTCCTTCCTTCTGATTTTCTCATTTCCACATTCTCTCAATATGCTTCCTTCATTTGTCTCCTTTTTTTTCTTACTTCTTTCTTCCATCTTTCCTTTTAGATATATGGGTCTTTCCACCTTCACTCCCTCTCCTTACCCTTCTCTTTTCCTATTGTAGTTTACTGTGATATTTTTCATTTTGTTTTCTCATTCCAGTTTCCCCTTTCAATTTTTCATTCACTTCACTCCAAAGGCCTTTTTTATTCATTCTTCTCCTTCCTGTTCTTGTTCCCTCCGTCTCTCACTCTCTCCCTTCTCTTATTCTCTTACGTTTCCTTCCTCCTCCTCCTCCTCCTCCTCCTCCTCCTCCTCCTCCTCTCTCTCTCTCTCTCTCTCTCTCTCTCTCTCTCTCTCTCTCTCTCTCTCTCTCTCTCTCTCTCTCTCTCTCTGAATAGGAAAGTGAATACAAAACAATACAATGAGGTAAGAAATGTCTGTATCGAGAATATACATCTTTTTAAGAGAATATGGCAATGGATAAATAAATGAGCAAACGAATGAAAGAATGAAAGAATAAATAAATACATATATAAATGAATACAAAAATAAACAAACGTTTATAACTATTGACACTCGAAACTCAGCCAATGAAAAGAAAAAAAACATTGAAGGAAAAAAATTGCAAAACTGAAATCATAAAGAAAACTAAATTAAGAAATCTAAACAAGTTGCATTTACTCTTACATTTTTCACCATTCTATTTTTTTCATCCCTTTTTTTCCCCCTCCACTGTAATCGTTATCGGTCCAGGAAACAATAAAACAATGAAACATTCAAGTGACTTCCAGGTCATTGTATTTTTTCCTCCCTTCTGCTTTTACTCTTCCCGGGACGAACCAAACTGAGTCGAGCAGAGCCGAGCGTGCCCCAGCCTTACTGTTCCTCTGGTTCTGGCGAGACAAAGCCTCCTGCGTCCCTGTTAATTTTCCAGGTTTATCGAGGCCCAGGAAGTCCACCAAGCTGATTGAGAGAGAGAGAGAGAGAGAGAGAGAGAGAGAGAGAGAGAGAGAGAGAGAGAGAGAGAGAGAGAGAGAGAGAGAGAGAGAAGAGAGGAGAGAGAGAGAGAGAAGAGAGAGAGAGAGAGAGAGAGAGAGAGAGAGGAGAGAGAGAGAGAGAGAAAAAAATAAATAAACAAGCGGTCTATTTCAGTAATGCACCAGACTCTCTCCTCTCCGCCAGCGCATCCCGGTCTCGTGTGTGGTGGAACATTAGAACATAAGGGAAATTACAAGGATCTAGTAGGTCTACACGTAGGAATTCTGTATAAAATCAATCATCTCTATCTATAAGTTTGTCTAATCATTTAATTCTTTCTATATACTCGGCACTCACAACCTGACTATTGGGTCTGTTCCAGTCATCTAAAACTCTATTTCAGCACTTTCTTCTCATATCCCTGTTTTGAAATCTGTGGCGTCCCACTCGCCTCTGTAGTCAGCGGCCCTGCCTCCGGGTCATCAAGTCATACTCTGTGCCTGGCAGTCTTTGTATTATATTTGGCGCTATTTTACACAGTGTTTTGCTGTTACCCCTGGACCTGAACATTGCCATAATTGTTACCTCATCACCCTACAACAATGTGTCACTCATGGCCAACTTTTTTTTTTTCTTTACGTTTACAAATCAATCTCCGTGCCTGCTTCTGTATTTCCTTCTTCCTATGACTTGAATTCTTTCAAGACGGAGATTTCAAGACACTTATCCTTTAAATTTTGACGACCTCTTTTGACTCTGTTTGGGGACCGGGGCCTCAGTAAGATCTTTTTTTTTTTTCTCCCCTTACAGTTTTGTTGCCCTTGGACGGTGCTCCTATGTAAAAAAAAAAAAAAAAAAGAAAAAAAAAAAGTGCTTCCACGATAAAACATAATTAGATGTAGCACGAAACATTAAAAGTATCTGTGTTTTCAGTGTCTCCTGTAATAAGATTTGTCTCTACGCCTAAATTCGGTATCGGCTGTAATGACTATAAAATGAGGGAAGGAAGACTACCTCTCTGACTCCTTCTGTTTCTTCTCAGTCTTGAGAAATTGGTCTGGTGCAAGCTCAAGAATATCGGAAAGGACTGATCACAAGATTCAAATCTTTTATTGTCCGTGGCTTTATTTTTGTTTCGTAAGGTGTTTAAGGGTCGATCAAGTACAGTAACTTGTCATACTGTGATCGGTAATCATAAAGTTAACACCCGTTGGCGTATCTACATACTTATTGATAAAAGAGATGGACAGGTAACACGCACACAAAAACAAACACACACACACACACACACACACACACACACACACATACAGATAGGCAGATAAATTGAGGATTAAATGGATAGATAGATAAATAGATAGATAGATAGATAGATAGATAGATAGATAGATAGATAGATAGATAGATAGATAGATAGATAGATACTTTACTTATCATAGTCTACATGAAAATTATACAAAATATATCAACATCCATAACACACACAAAAAAAATAAATAAATAAAACAAAATAAAATAAATAAATAAATAAAAATAATAAAGAATCATACCCCCTCCCCTACACACGCACAGCATAGCCGTCCGTCCCTCAATGAGCTAACGAGCACTTGTGTTTGTACGCCTGGCCATAATTGCCCCTGGTGTCATGGATGTCACTCCCTGCAAGGCCTCACATTTTTCCTTTAATTAACGACGCCTCACCTGCACGGCGTCCCTCCACAGCCATTAATTACTCCAAGGCCACCGTGCGCATCTTCCTCATTAGAGCGCACCTTGAAGCATAATGGGGCTGCGGGAGGACGGTTGCAAGTTTTAAGTTACTAATACTACGATGAACAACAAACCGCTGCAGATTTGTTGCTCCAGGGGACAGAAGTTTCAAGTTACTACTACTACGAGGGAGAACAAACAGCAGCAAATTTGTTACTTTACTGTCACAATCTTCAGTTACTAATGCTACGAGGAAGAGCAAACGCAGAAAATGAGTTACTTCAGGGACAAGAGTTTCAAGTTACTAATACTAAGAGGAAGAACAATCAGTAGCAAAGTTGTTCCTTCAAAGTCAGAATTTCCAAGTTACTCCACATAACTCGAGAAAAAACAAACCGCAGCAGATTTGTTGCTCCTTACGAGGTTGTTTGGGAGGAACTTACACTATCTGATCTAAAGTAAGAGGTGTGGGGTAGCAAATATGAAAGATCTCGGTAGAAGATGAGGCAAGTGCGTGGAATTACCAAAGTAAGGAGAAGTAGGATAAAACATATAGTAAAGCAATAGTAATGAAGAAGCAATAACTAGTGGTAATAATATAACATTAGTTAGTAAATAAGGTTAAATTGTGCTATACTTATGGATGTCAGGTAACGTAAAGTGATGCAAACTAGTAATGATTAATAGATAGTGATGCTACAATAATAGTAATAAATACGTAAATAAAGTATAAAGTATATAAACTAGTGCTGCTTTGTCACATTTTGTTATTCCAATCCAAATACTAATAAAAAAAAAATCAAAACAGCATCAAAAATTTACTCTCAACACAGGTGATGTAACGAAGAGTAAAGGTGAGAAACAGAACGCCCCGGGATGTCATTAGGCAGGTGACAAGATGCAACAATTACCAGTGACTCCAACGCACCTGTGTCAAAATGGTAACGCAGGTGTCGTAGAGGAGAGCGAAGGCGAGGAGAAAGATACCTGGTAAGTCATTAAGAGCAGGTAACAGGATGGAGGAGTGATACATACAGACAGTAAATTACAGGTGTGTCTCGAGTTACCACCAAGCGAGTTACATGAAGACTCTAACGATGATGACGAGGACAGCGTGTTTCTACCTTGACCTTCGTGGCACCTGACGATCCTGTCGTTGTAATGCTTTAAACCTATCAGTCAAGTCTTCTTTTCTTATGCACGATCAATCAGTTCAATTTTCTTTTCTAACACTCGTAGTCAGTCAGTTTCTTTTTTTTATTGCATTTTTAATCAGTTTCTAATACCCTTCTAATCAATACCCTTTCTAACTCATTTCTAATCAACAAAATTCCTTTTCTAATTCACTCCTAATCATTTTCCTCTTCTAACGCACTCCTAATCAGCAAGTTTCCTTTTCTAACGCACTCCTAATCAGCAAGTTTCCTTTTCTAACGCACTCCTAATCAGCAAGTTTCCTTTTCTAACGCACTCCTAATCAGCAAGTTTCCTTTTCTAACGCACTCCTAATTAGTCAGTTTCCTACTCTAATGCCGTTTTAATCGATCAGTTTCTTTCTCTAATGCCCTTTTAATCAGCACTTTTTTTTTTCTAACGCACTATCAAACAATCAGAAATTCCTTTTCTAACGCACTCCTAATCAGTTAATCACTAAATCAACTGCTCTCTTAAACATCTTAACTGAGTCAATCACGTACATGCTCTGTCTGTGTTCTTTATTGTCCCTTTATCTTTCTTTCTTTTCTCGTCTCTGCGCCCTCTCATATCGTCCACAGTCTTCTTGCTCTCTCCCTGAGCCCTTACAATCGCCCTTTACCTTTCTCTGCCTCCTTATCCCTTCTTTAATTCCTTTGCTGGACAACTTTCTCAACTTTTTTTTTACGCATTTTTGTACTAGTCCCCAAAATAGTTTCGGAGCATAAAAATACATGGATAAATGAATAGATAGATAAATGAATTAATAAATAAATAAGTAAACAGGTGAATTTTTTTTTTTTGCGTCCATGCAAACAATATTTTACAACGTTCTCAATATTAGGAAAGGACAACCATTATTGCAGAAAGAGATAATTAACGATTTTTCAATGATTTTTCCTTCCACACGTCTTTCTCTCTTCTTTCCTTTTCTTTAATTTATCCCAATATATCTCACTTTTTTTTTCCCTTTCTCTCATGCTTGCACTACCTTTTCTTCTGCCTTTTATTTGTATTTTTCTCTATTATTAACTCTACATGTCTCATCATCATTTTTAGTTCCTTATGGTATTATCTCTTTTTATTGTCTATACCTTGTCCATGCCACACCTGCACTTTACATCTGCCACATGTCTACCTACCAAATACAATTATTCCACACCTGAGCACCTGAATTACACCACACCTGCGCTTTATCGATAATTCACGCGTCTCTCACTCCAACTACACACACACACACACACACACACACACACACACACACACACACACACACACACACACACACACACACACACACACACACACGTAAGGGCACCTGTATCCCACCTGCAATTACTGGAAGGGGAATGAAAAGGCAATCACAGCTACATTCCTGTCCTCATTGCCCAGCTTGTGGTGAAAAGTAATTGCTTCCGGTGAATAAATCGTGATTGCATTTCTATATTTGGCTCGAGTCACGAAACAATCTTCCTATCAAGCAGATGATTCCCCTTCCCTCTTCTTCTTCTTCTTCTTCTTCTGTTTCCTCCTCCTCGTCCTCTTTCTTTTCCCTTTCTCTGTCTCTCCTTTTCTCCGTTTCCTTCTCATTGCCTCACCAGGAGTAAAGATTGCAATTCGTAAAAGGTGATTGGTTCTCTGAGTATTATGACTGATGACGAAAATGGTGGTTATAATAATGATGCTGATGATAAAGTTAATAATAATAATAATAATAATAATAATAATAATAATAAATAATAATAATAATAATAATAATAATATAGGTGGTCATCGCCTACGTAAGACCTATCCAAGTTACAAATGACAGACTTTACGACCATGACCAGTCTTCTATTGGCCAGCTGATCTCAACAAATGGATTTAGTAAACACTCCTCCTCCTCCTCCTCCTCCTCCTTCTCCAAACTCGTCGTCAATAAAACTTGCTTAATTTTTGTTTTCCAGCACAATTCCATGTTAATCCCACTCAACAGCTCGTCAAAGTGGCTCTCATGGTACGCACGGCAATCACTGCACAGTCCAACTTACGATCAAAATGAGTTACAGTTTCTCGGTTCTGCGAGGTAGTAAAATTGACGACGCTCTTTAATAATAATAATAATAATAATGATGATGATGTTGATGATGATGATGATGATGATGATGAAGATGTAGAAGAAGAAGAAGAAGAAGAAGAAGAAGAAGAAGAAGAAGAAGAAGAAGAAGAAGAAGAAGAAGAAGAAGAAGAAGAAGAAGAAGAAGAAGAAGAAGAAGAAGAAGAAGAAGAAGAAGAAGAAGAAGAAGAAGAAGAAGAAGAAGAAGAAGAAGAAGAAGAAGAAGAAGAAGAAGAAGAAGAAGAAGAAGAAGAAGAAGAAGAAGAAGAAGAAGAAGAAGAAGAAGAAGAAGAAGAAGAAGAAGAAGAAGAAGAAGAAGAAGAAGAAGAAGAAGAAGAAGAAGAAAAAAACAAGAATAGAACAATGATGAAGTATAAGAAAGATGGTGAAAAGAAAAAAAACAAGACTGAAAAAATGCAAACGAGAATAAGAAAAAAACAAAAAAGTATAGAGAAAATAGCGATATTATTATTATTATTATTATTATTATTATTATTATTATTATTATATCATTATCATCATCATCATCACCATTATCATTACTACTACTGTTATTACCACCACCACCACCACTATTACTATTATCATTCCCGCCATCAGACATCACACACACACTTGCACACTCACACACGCAAGCAAGCAAGGAAAGAGGGAAGCAGGAGACGTGGCGTTAATAATAAGTGCCACGAAGTTCTTTCTCCCTCACGCCACAACACATGGCCATGGAATACCAAGAAGCAGCCCTGGGGAGCCGCGGGGACCTGGTGGCGCCGTGCACGGAGACAATTGGCGTGCTGGTGCTGGGGGGTCATAACGCGCGCCACACTCACCACACTCACCACACTTCCTGAAAACCTTACCTAGCCTCACGTCATCTCACTTATTCACAGCAACAAAAGTTACATGAACTCACCTATGCATGATTCATCACATTTACCACACTTCCCACTAACCTTCCTCACGTCATCTCACTCACTGCAACAAAGCTTAACTTAACTCCCCTATTCATAAATGTGGTGTACTTCACTACATTTATATAATCTCCTACTAAACGAACCCCATCTTACCTAACCTAACCTACCCTAACTTACCCCAACCTAATCTTATCTCAGCTCACGTCACCTCACTCAAAACTACTCATGAATGTATTATCTTACTCACTCACTCTTTCCATTAACCTAACCACGTCACCTCACGCACTCACTGCAACAAAGCTTATCAAAACTTACCTGTGAAAATATTCATGAATGCAGTGTTATTCTTCTTAGTCATCACTCTTCTCACTAACCTAACCTAAACTAATCTAACCTAACCTAACGTAACTTAAACTAACGTAACGTAACCAACCTAACCTCACCTGTATTATTTTTGTGAGTGTTTTACGAATGCAGATGAATATTGTAAAGGTTTATATTGTGAATTATACAGCATTGTCTATATTTTAGTATCAGGTTGTTTTGTATAATTGAAATGTCATATACGTTTTGATATTATGTAGTACGTATTATCTACATGTACTGGTGTATCATGAAAAGGTTAGCTGTGGTGAAAGGTGTATGTGATGGACTACAGTATGTATGGTTTTATGTAATTTTAATTCCATGTACCCGCATGCTGAACAAGGTTTTTTAAAATATTTAGTGAGGTAAGGGGAAGTGAGGAAGGAAGTTATGGTGCAAAAAGAAGCTGTCCATCTTTTTATATATCAATCTATATATCTACCTATCTATTTCACCACTTATCTGTCCGTCTACTTACCTATCTATCTATCTATCTATCACTTTCAAACCTGACACCCGGTGGTTCGTGCACGTGTTTTAAAGTTTGTAAAATTACATACGGTAGGCAAAGAAAACGCAGAAACATCACTTGGGGTACTGAAAAAAAAGTAAAAGAAAAAAAAAAAGATGAAATGAACAAATATGAAAAATATGGTTACTTCACGTGAACTATGAAAAAAAGATGAGTAAAGGATAGGAACTCGTATAGGAAAGGGAAAGGAAATACAAATTCACATATAGCAAATACACACACACAAATAAATGAATAAATGAATAAGCAAATTAAACAACTAATCACCCAATCAATCAAAAATACAAAAAAAAAGAGAAGAAAAAAAAAACACTTAGACATCTAGACACCTCAAAAAAACAAACAAACAAACAAACAAACACAAAACAGCACGTACGCGTGGGAGAGAATAAAGTTCAATACACATGCAAAAAATATCACGAAGGTAAACAAAACGACAAAAAAAAAAAAAAAAAAAATCAGGTATATGAATTAACTACAACAGGTCACTCCACAACAATGCCTTACCCAGAACCGATACGTCTTAATTTTGCATATATATAGCTTTCCATTGTAAGTCTGCCTGGGCCTGGGTGGTGGCGTGGGCGTGGACGTGAATATGGAAGCCGAACAAGCAAATCTGCCTCGTGAATATGTAAGGAAGTACTGAGTCCTATCCCTCCAACACCTGTCAGGTTCTCAGTGGATCTAGCCAGCTGCTCGTAATACCTGGCGAATATTAAAGAGTGAAATGTATCTTTATAATTGTGTGTTACTCATTGAAGGGCGTGACGAGTGAGGAGCGAGAGATGTCCTTGGTGATGCGATAGAAGAAGAATAGGAAGAAGAAGAAAAAGAAAAAGAAAAAGAAAAAGAAAAAAGAAAAAGAAGAAGAAGAAGAAGTAACAACAACAACAGCAACAACAACAACAACAACGAGGACTGCACACGTCTACCTATCCATCCACACACACACACACACACACACACACACACACACACACACACACACACGGGGAGACAGAGCGCTAGAAGCAGGAGCTGAGGAGGGAGGAAGAGGAGGAGGAGGAGGAAGGAGAGCACACAGATCCTCGTCTTATCATCAGCGTGCCGCCCAAAAGGATCCAGGCTGAGTCTTTCCCGCAGCTCAATAGAAATAATCTCCCTCAGAGCCCCGCAGGATGTCAGGAAAGTTTTGAAATACTCCCAAAAAGATAAAGACTTGTATAGGAGAGAGAGAGAGAGAGAGAGAGAGAGAGAGAGAGAGAGAGAGAGAGAGAGAGAGAGAGAGAGAGAGAGAGAGAGAGAGAGAGAGAGAGAGAGAGAGAGAGAATGTGGGGGCCAGGGATGGGGGAAAGATAGACGTGGACAAACGCGGAGAAGTACTCGTAATGTCTCTCTCTTTTTCTTCCTTCCTTCTTCTTTTCTTTCCTTCTTTCCTTCCTTCATTTCTGGAGGAGAAGAACTCATAGTCTCCCTTTTCATTCTTTCTCCTTCTTTTTCGTCTTTCCTTCGTTTTAATTTTTCTTTCTTCTTTTCCTCCTTTTATTTTTTCTTATTTTTTTCTTTCCTTCTTTTAGGGTGGTGAAGTACTCGCAATGTCCCTCTTCCTTCCTTCCTTCTTTTCCTCCCTTCCCTCTTTCCTTCTTCTAGGGGGAGACGTACTCGCAATGTCCTTCTTCCTTCCTTTCTTCTTTTCCTCTCTTCCTTCCTTCCTTCTTTTAATTTTTCTTTCATAACAGAAAAAAAAAATATCGCAGACAACTTCAGTAGGTGACATTAGAATTTTCTTTCTTTTATGCACACGGACTGAGGAAGAGAGATGAAAAGTAAAGCAGGAGGGAAAATACTTGCTTATTGTCACACTTGATAGGAAAAAAAATGCGAGAAAACAAGTGGTGATAATTAACTGCAACGCTTTAAGTAGTGTGTTGTTGTTGTTGTTGTTTATTGTTGTTGTTGTTGTTGTTGTTGTGTAGTTAGACCATCGAAGGATTCCACGTGTGTGTGTGTGTGTGTGTGTGTGTGTGTGTGTGTGTGTGTGTGTGTAGGCGTCATCATTATACTCAAACTTTATACCAAGACTTGGGGGCTACTTTGCTCTTCATCAGTAATATAGACGTAAGAATCATTGCCAAGTCACAATCAAAATAATAACTTTGACAGGCGAGTGGAAAATTGCAGCTCGTCACCATAAGAAGCAACAGAGAAGAACTTACAAACACTCTAACCAAACCTAACCTCGTTATACGGATAGCACTACAAACAGGGGACGAGACGATCGTTCATGGCTGTTTGATAGATGGTGTTCAGGTTTCTATAAATAATAAACTAAAAAAAAATCCTTATGAAAAACAACACTTCGATTAATACAACCTCTTTTTTTTTACATTAATTTGCGTCACAAGATTCGAAGCACCCAAGCCTTTATCTCGACAACATTCTGAAGCAACGCGTGACCTGAGCGTCCCCCTCCCTCCCTTCCTTCCTTCCTTGCCTTGTTTTCCCGTAATGCAGTTCCATCATTAGTCCGAACCTGCCGCGTAACAAGGGACAATACTTTTTAAAGATCTAACACGCTCAGGACCGAACCGAACCCGCCCACCAGAGTGAACCAGAGCTGAGCAGAGCGGACCTGCGCTACGTATAGCCTAGAAAAAATTGTAAAAAAAAAAAAAAAGAAAAAAAGAAAAGAAAAAAAAAGAGAAAAATGCCGGCCGTCGTTATCATTATTATCGTTATTTTGAACCCGAGGAGAAGAAAAGAAGAGGAAAAAAAGACAAAGAGAAGAAAAATGTCGTTCGTCATTATTATTGTTATTATTTTGAACCTGACATGCCATGATTATAATACTTAAGAAAACAAATAAAAAAAAAGAAATTAGAAAGAAAATGTCAGTCGTCCTTATTATTATTTTTGAACCCGACGTCCGTCCCACAATCATAATACTTTTCCGGGCTGGCTGACTGACTGACCACTCGAGGCTGGCTGGCGGCGCGGAAATATATCCTTCCTTACCTCCCATTCCCGGACAGAGAGGCCCCGAGACCTGGTGGTGGAGCGCCGCGGGGCACGCCGAGTATTCCCCTGCATGGACGAGGAAACGTGCCGGGGAGCTATTCAGAAAAATATTATGAAAAAGGGGTGACTTAACTTATTGTGTGACACCATTTGCCTGGGAATGCTGCGCTGTGTTGTGTTGTGCGCTGCCAGGACGCAGAGGAGGAGGAGAGAGGAGGGTGGGGGAGTGGAGGAGCAGCAGGAGGAAGAGGAGGAGAAAGGAGGATATGAAAGAGCGTTGTTGTGCAGTTTCTATTATGGTTCTCGTCCTTCTCCTCTGTTGATGTGTATTGCGTTTTCTTTTTTCAGTGGTTGTTATTGTGGTTATTTTATGGTGTTCATGTTAGTACTACTACAACAACAACAACTTTTACTACTACTATTACTACTACTACTAACACTAACACCACTACTAGTAAAGTAGTAGTAGTAGTAGTAGTAGTAGTAGAAGTAGTAGTAGTACTCCTCCAGCTATTACTACAAATAGCATTAACATGTTGCCACAAATAAGAGTAAATACTTTAGTCCCTGTTTCCGCCTTCTCTAATGTCTATCATTTTCTATAATCTCTTTAACCTCAGTTGACCTGACCTTCCATTTTCCCAAATGGCCTCGTTTCTCTTATTCTATTTTCATTTACTAAATCTGTAAAACTTTCGTACCTTTCTGTATCATTTATAACTATGACGCATACATAATGCCGTAAATATTCTTAACAACTGTTGCGTCTTATATTATTCTATCATTTTATTTTTTAGATGTAACTTAACTCTTGATTAAATTAGATATCACATGTTCTTTCTTCTCAGCAGACTTGTTTAGTGTGCACAATCTAGGGTTCCAACTTCTCGTCGTCAATATACTTGGGAAAAGGCTGAAAACTCCAACAAATATTAGCCCTCATAATCAGTAATAACAGCAATACTTTTGATGATACCAGTGGTAAATAACATGCTGTCGTATATAACAATTTATCATTTTGGAATAATTAAAGTAAAGGACTACAGTATGAGAGAGAGAGAGAGAGAGAGAGAGAGAGAGAGAGAGAGAAGAGAGAGAGAGAGAGAGAGAGAGAGAGAGAGAGAGAGAGAGAGAGAGAGAGAGAGAGAGGAGAGAGAGAAAAAAAAAAAAAATTTAAAATGAAAAATATGAAATACAATCGAATAATCATTGTAAAAAAAAAAACTCTATACACTTATTATTTTCTTCGTTTCAAAACACGGCTTGTTAAAGAAATCATTGGGAAACTTATTGCAATAAGGCTTGGAAATAATTATATACTCTAACTGTTGTGTGTGTGTGTGTGTTGTGTGTGTGTGTGTGTGTGTGTGTGTGTGTGTGTGTGTGTGTGTGTGTGTGTGTGTGTGTGTGGCTGTGTGGGTTGTGTGTGTGCGTTTCTTTTTTTTTCTATATGTTTGATTTTTTCAGCAATGTATTCATTAAGTATGAGAATAAGTTTAAAATTTATTCTATTTGTATAAGTTAGGCAAATGAAAGAAAAGATAAACACACACACACACACACACACACACACACAGTCATCTGGAAACAAAATTATTACTCACTCGTCCTTCTCTTCTACCTAAAATTCTTCTCTTATTAATTTCTTTCTTCCCCTCCCTATTCCCTCCTCTGACCTTCCCCGTTACTTTCCGTAGTCTAAGTTTACCTGTCAACCTTTTCTTTCTCCTTCTCTTCTTTCGTATACTTCTTAATGACTTGCACTTTTTACTACATCAACAATTTGTCTCCCTCTTTCTGGCTTCCTGCTTTTTTATGCCTCCTCTCTCCTCTCCTTCTCTCTCCTCTGCTCTCCTATATTTCATTCCCTTCTTCCTTCGTTAATTTCTTCTTTCTTTTATTTCCTCTTAATAATAATTTCTTAATCCTTTTCGTACACCACCTGTTTACTCCCTTCTTCTTCTTCTTCTTCTTCTTCTTCTTCTTCTTTATTCCTTCCTTCATTTCTTTCAATAATCTATGATGTCTTTTTCACATCTCTTCTTTCTTTCCTTCCCTCTCAACTTCCTGCCTTACTTCCTTCTTTCCTTCTTATATTCATTCCTTCTTTCCTCCCTCCCTCCCTCTTTCCCTCCCTCCCTCCCTCCTCCCCTTTCCTTCTCTCTTTCCCTCACACACAAACACAAGTTCTCATTTATATTATTTATCACGTACTTTGTTTTGCAGGCATTTTGTTTATTTGCCATCGCGCCGTTCCTCCATATTTCTATCAAGTTGTTTACTCTTGTGTTTTATGTCCTTTTTTTATATTTTTCTTATTTGTCGACTTCACCTTCATTTTTTTTTTTTTCCCCACAGGGATGGATGCTGCAGTCATCAGAGCATTGATACTTACGCAGAAAATAATGAACAAGGTACAGGAATCTCGCGTCTCACCTGAAAAAGAAAGCAGGAAGGTTAGAATTTGTCTTTACTCTAAACTTCTTAAAGACACACACACACACACACACACACACACACACACACACACACACACAAACTATATTCATCAATAACATAGAAAAAAAAAGCAAACAGTATTTCTTAGCTATTTTTTCTCACATTTTACCCACCACCATCCTCTCCCCTTCCCTATCCACCTATCCCCTCCATCTCCTGCTATCCCTCTCCCTCTCTTTCGCTCCGTCAGAAGTAATTACATTTCCCGCCACGTTCACGTACAGAACAAGTTGTCGGCGCTCACTCGTACGGCTCCAGTTTGAGTATTATACTTGATTACGGCGGAACAGACAGGTAAGTTCAAGGTAATGACGAGGACAGACGTGGGGCAGGGAGGGAAAAAAAAGTTGATAATGTGTGGGGCTGAGGGAAACAGAGAGTGAGGAGGAGAGGAGAGGAGAGAAGAGAGGAGAGGAGAAGAGAGGAAAGGAGGAGAAGGAATACAAAGGAAATAACAGACATCATCAGCCCTACTATGCCTAAGAAGAAGGTTTATGCAACTACACTACCTACTAAAGATTCTATGAGTAAGAATTAAAAGGACAGCAAGGTTCAAGGAAGAAACACCATGCAGCACAGAGGGAGAGACAGTCACAGAATAGAACTGAACTTGAAGTCATAGAATAGAAGTTGAAAGAGAAACATGTTACTCTGTCTAATACTATATAAAAGAAAAAAATATATATGTACTCGTAAGAGCGAAGTACGATGGTTGAATTGTTGATGCGAGGTGCTTATCTAACCCAGGTTTGAGTGTTTGAATCGTGTTGCTATTTATTACTTGAAAAGAGGAGGAGGAGGAGGAGGAGGAGGAGGAGGAGGAGGAGGAGGAGGAGGAGGAGGAGGAGGAGGAGGAGGAGGAGGAGGAGAAGGAGGAGGATGAGGAGGAGAGAGGAGGAGGGAGGAGGAGGAGGAGGAGGAAGGAGAGGAGGAGGAGGAAGAGGAGAAAAAGGCGGAGAGGAGAAAGATATTTGTTAGATCTGAAATTTTTTATGTTTGTATATTCATATTGGAGAAAAATAACAGAGACACACACAGAGAGAGAGAGAGAGAGAGAGAGAGAGAGAGAGAGAGAGAGAGAGAGAGAGAGAGAGAGAGAGAGAGAGAGAGAGAGAGAGAGAGAGAAAATCTATCCATGTGCCCTCAAACCCCATCCACACCACTCAATCACGCACATCCATCCACACCCACACCCAACTCCCCACGAAGACTCTTACCCATCCCACACACACAACCCTTAACGCGCCCCCAACCATACAACCTTAACCCTCAACCGCCCCTACCGCCCCCTGTAGACAGAAACCCAAAGACCTAAGACGCTTCGCTACATCTTCCTATATTGAACAATCTATTAATTTCTCTATCTGTCTCTCTACCGTCCTTTAGAAATCTCTCTCTCCCAGCCTGACCTCCGCTACTCCCTGCCCCAGCCACCAGCCAATGCCCTCTCCTCTCCTGCTCCCCGCCCAGCCAGCCAGCCAGCCAAGCCATCGAGACTCAGCCCAGCTCAGCCATCTCCAGGATTTACATATATGCAGATCTGGACGTCGATGTGCGGGGAGTTAGTTTCTTTCCGGGGCAACGAGGCTACACTTTTTTGGGGCTGCCCAGTTTTGAGTTTGAGTCGAAAAAAAAGACGGGAAAAATGAAAGGTAGAAAGAGGGAAAACTGAAGACTAAAGAGGGAAGTGGGTATATATAAGAGCGAGAGCGAGAGAGAGAGAGAGAGAGAGAGAGAGAGAGAGAGAGAGAGAGAGAGAGAGAGAGAGAGGAGAGATTAATCACTTGCATAGCTTACAAGAAGAATTATTTATTGCTTCACTTTCATCTCTTTTTTTATTTATATTTCAGTTGTGTGGGTTTCTTCAGATGGAGAAGGAGGAGGAGTAGGAGGAGAAAAGAAAGGAGAAGGAGAAGGAGAAGGAGAAAATGAAGGAGAAGGAGGAGGAAAAATATATGCCCAGGTAACGAAAGAGGAAGTAGAACAGAAACAAAAAGCAGAGGAAGGAAAAGAAGGGGGAAGAAGAGGAAGAGGACAGAAAGGAAAAAGATAGAGAGAAGAAGAGAAAAGGAAGTAAGCAGAAAAGTACAAGAAAAAGGAGAAGAAGGAAAGAGGGAAGAGGTAGGACAAGGAGAGGAAACGGAGAAACGATTGGAGAAAGATGGTGGGGAGAGAGAGAAGAAGGATAAGATGAGGAAGAAGAAAAAAGACCGGAGAAAGAGAGGAAGAAGAGGAGAAGGAATGAATGCGAAAAGAGGAGGAAGGAAAGGGGGATAGAAGATGTGAGAACGAAGACAGGGGAGAAGAGGAAGAAGGAAGAAGGAAAGGGGAAAGAGGATGAGAGAAAGAAGGTAGGGAGACAGGTAGAAGGAGGAGGAGCGGAAGGAAAAGGGAAAGAGAAAGAGGTAGTGAGAGGGAGAGGAAAAGTTGGGAGTAGGAGGAGGAGGGGAAGGAAAGGGGGACAACGGAGAGAGGTAGTGAGAGGAAGAGTGAGAGGGAGAGGGAGAGAGATAGTATGTAAATGAAGATGTAAATGTGAGTCACTTTGTTCAGGTGTGAGCAGGTCTCCCGCTCCCCGATGACATTTGAAAATCGACTTTGGATTCTCTCTCTCTCTCTCTCTCTCTCTCTCTCTCTCTCTCTCTCTCTCTCTCTCTCTCTCTCTCTCTCTCTCTCTCTCTCTCTCTCCCTGAAGGGCCTATAAATGAAAGACAGAAAATGTAGAGACAAAATCTGTTCTGAGAAAGATAGCCATTCATTCATTCGTGCGTTCATGCATTCATTTATCCATTCATTTCCTCCCTCCCTCACTCACTCATTCATTT
>NC_087158.1:12913299-12920799 GCF_035594125.1 Scylla paramamosain
GAGTTTTGAGGCATTGAACAATATCAAGTTTGTTCTGTCCCAATCAGAAATTTCAGAGAGATTAAAAGTCAGGCATTCTGTGGCCTCCCTGCATGAACTGTTTACTTCCTGAAGGGTTGGACGTCCTTTACTTATAATCTGAACTGGAAACTTCACATCTCATCTCTAGCTAAAACAGCTTCTATGAAGTTAGGTGTTCTGAGACGTCTCCGCCAGTTTTTCTCATTCCCCCAGCTGCTAACTCTGTACAAGGGCCTTATCCGTCCATGTATGGAGTATGCTTCACATGTCAGGGGGGTTCCACTCGTACTGTTCTTCTAGACAGGGTGGAATCAAAAGCTTTTCGTCTCATCAACTCCTCTCCTCTAACTGACTGTCTTCAGCCTCTCTCTCACCGCCGCAATGTTGCATATCTAGCTGTCTTCTACCGCTATTTTCATGCTAACTGCTCTTCTGATCTTGCTAACTGCATGCCTCCCCTCCTTCCGCGGCCTTGCTGCACAAGACTTTCTTCTTTCTTTCACCCTATTCTGTCCACCTCTCTAACGCAAGAGTTAACCAGTATTCTCAATCATTCATCCCTTTCTCTGGTAAACTCTGGAACTCCCTGCCTGCTTCTGTATTTCCACCTTCCTATGACTTGAATTCCTTCAAGAGGGAGGTTTCAAGACACTTATTCATCAATTTTTGACCACTGCTTTGACCCTTTTATGGGACTGGCATTTCAGTGGGCATTTTTTTTTATTAGATTTTTGTTGCCCTTGGCCAGTGTCCTTCCTACATAAAAAAAAAAAAAAATGAAAAGATGTGGAAAAGTGCAGGGTGGTATCATCAGCGTAGGAATAGATAGGACAAGAAGTTTGATTTAGAAGATCATTGATAAATAATAGGAAGAGAGTGGGTGACAGAGCAGAATTCTGAGGAACACTACTGTTAATAGGTTTAGGAGAAGAACAGTGACCGTCTATCACAGCAGCAATAGAACGGTCAGAAAGGAAACTTGAGATGAAGTTATAGAGAGAAGGATAGAAGCCGTTGGAGGATAGTCTGGAAATCAAAGCTATGTGCCAGACTCTATCAAAAGCTTTTGATATTTTTGAGGCAACAGCAAAAGTTTCACCAAAATCTCTAAAAGAGGATGACCAAGACTCAGTAAGGAAAGCCAGAAGATCACCAGTCGAGTGGCATTGACGGAACCCATACTGACGATCAGATAGAAGGTTGTAAAGTGATAGATGTTTAAGAATCTTCCTGTTGAGGATAGATTCAAAAACTTTATATAGGCAGGAAATTAAAGCAATAGGACGGTAGTTTGAGGGATTAGAACGGTCACCTTTTATAGGAAAAGGAACAGGCTGAATGTAAGCAAACTCCCAGCAAGAAGGAAAGGTAGATGTTGACAGAGTTGAAAGAGTTTAACTAGGCAAGGTGCAAGCACGGAGACGCAGTTTCGGAGAACAATAGGAGGGACCCCATCAGGTCCCCATCAGGACATTTGTGTGACCTCCCATCATCTATCTACATGTTTATCGATCTATGTATCCATGTATTCCGTGTCTGTTAATCTGTTTGTCTGTCTATCTGTCCATCTGTCTATCTGCCTATTCATTTATCTGTCTATCTATCATCCATCTATCTATCTACTTATGTATCTATCTATCTCCCCTTAACAAGAAAGATAAAAATACAAAAATACAAACAACAATTAAACTGGCGCAGAGTCACTGCCCACGAGAGAGTAGTTTGATGGCTTTCTCCAGACAGTCACACCCCCAGCACCCCTCCTTGGCCTATAAGGAGAAACTAGAAGAACATCAACAAGAAAAGGAAAAAAAAATACAAGAACGTTAACAAAAATGAACGAAAGAAGAAAGGAAAGAATGAAGGAAAACAGGAGAAAAATAAAACAACGAAAAAGGAATCCTAAAACAAAATAAATAAAGAATAAATAAATAAATAAATAAATAAATAAAAACAGAATCGGATGCCATCGCCTTGCAGGCAGATTTGGATAGGATGAACGAATGGACAGACAGATGGCAAATGTAGTTTAATATCAACAAATGTAGGTAGAGGAAACCCACACAATAAACAACGAAGCTCTGGTAGGTTCAGGGTACGAAAAAGATTTAGGAGTCATAGTTAACTCAGAACTCCGTCTAAGAAAGAAACGCAGAGAGGCCAGGCCAGAAACAGGGCAAATAGGGTATTAGGATTAATTTTTAGGAGTGTTAAAAGTAGAAATCCCAAAGTTATATTTGGCGCTTGTCAGACCTCATCTAGACTACGCTGTGCAGTTCTGGTCCCCATATTACAGGAAGGATATCGGTCTATTAGAATCAGTACAAAGGAGAATGACTAAAAGGATACAGGGGATAAGGAGTATTCATTACGAAGCGAAACTGAAGCTGTTAAATTTATATTCTTTAGAGAGACCTAGGTTAAGAGGGAACCTGATAAGACTTTAAGTGGCATAAGGGTTATAACAAGGGGGATGTAAGCAAAATTAATAAGATCAGTAACCGGGATAGAACAAAGAATAACGGGTTCAAGCTTGAAAAAAAATAGGTTTAAAAAAAATATAGGAAGGAATTGGTTCTCAAATAGAGTGGTATATGAATGGAACGAACTCAGTAATCAAGTTGTTAGTACTAAGACATTAGGGAGCTTTAAGAGAAGATTAGAGGGATTTATGGATGGAGATGATAGGTGGAAATAGGTAGGTATATTTCATACAGGAATTGCCACGTGTAAGCCCGGTGGTTTCTTGCAGCTTCCCCTATTTCTTATGTTCTTATGCTCTTATGTAATAAGAAAATTGAAAAAAAAAAAACGAGATGAAAAACACTACTCCCGAATCAGTAAAATAATTAAAAAAAAAAAAAATGATGTGATGGGCATCGCAGAGGCGGCAAGAAGAGAGTGGCGGGAGGAGGGGACGAGGAAGGGATGTGATAGGGCGAGAGCGTGAAGGGTCCTTGTGGGCGTGGAGAGGAGTAGGGAAGGGGGAGAAGGATGAAGGGGCGAAGGGCGAAGAAAGGAGACGAGGGGTGAAAGAAGAAGAGGGAAAGGGATGAAGGAAGAAGAACAGGAGGAGTGAAGGAGGAAATGGGGGATTAAGGGCTGGTCAGTTGAGGGTTCAGTCTGCTCCAGCCATAAATGTGTAACTGGCGCCCCTGGGTGTTGGTTCCCGGGGAGAGAGAGAGAGAGAGAGAGAGAGAGAGAGAGAGAGAGAGAGAGAGAGAGAGAGAGAGAGAGAGAGAGAGAGAGAGAGAGAGAGAGAGAGAGAGAGAGAGAGAGAGGTGGGGGGAGAATGAAGGTGTTTCCTTTTATTGTTCTCCGGTTAAATTATAAGAGGGGAAGATGATAATGATGATGATGATGATGATGATGATGATAATGATAATGATAATGAAAAAGAAGAGGAAGAAGCTGCATAATAGTAACAACAACAACAAAAAACAATAATAATAATAATAATAATAATAATAATAATAATAATAATAATAATAATAATAATAATAATAATTTATTAAGAAGAAGAAGAAGAAGAAGAAGAAGAAGAAGAAGAAGAAGAAGAAGAAGAAGAAGAAGAAGAAGAAGAAGAACAAGAACAAGAACAAGAACAAGAAGAAGAGGAGCAGCAGCAGCAACAACATAAAAGACAACAACAACAAACAATAGAAAGGACCACGAGGAGGAGGAGGAGGAGGAGGAGGAGGAAGGAAGGAAATGAATACCTTATGAAAAACACTTCATTAGGAATTTATCAGAGAAAATGAGGAAGTAATGAAAAAAAAGAGAAAGGAAGAGGAAGAAAAGGAGAGGGAGTGTCTGGAAGGGGAGACATCAACAGAGAAAAAGGAAGGGAGAGGTGAGTGAAGAGAAAGAGCAGGAAGGTCTAAAGGCAAGGGAAGATTAAGAAGAAGGAAGGGGAAAGGAATATTATATGACAAAGCGAGGAAAAATTAACGGAGGGGAAGGGAGAGAGTGGAAATGAATAAGAAGAAGAGGAGGAGGAGGAGGAGGAGGAGGAGGGAGAGAAAGGAATGGCGTATAGGGGAATGGAGAGGGAGGGAAGACCGAAAGGAATAGAAAGAAAAATGAAATGTAAGAGAAAAAATCCAAAATGTCAAAAGAGCAGAGAAAAAATAACGCAAAAAAAGGAAAAAATAAATAAAATAAGGACACCAAACTCAAAAAGGGAGATAATAAAAAGAAAAAAAAAACAATAACAAATAAAGGCAACAAAGTGTAAAAACAAAGATCAATTAGAGGAGAACTAAAGAAAAGAAAAAGACATAAAGAAAACAGAAGAGGAGGTGGCAACACAAGAAAACAAGAATTGGAAAAGCAAGGCGAGTGAAGTGGAAACTGAAATCAGGCCACCGAAAAGAGAGAAAATAAGAAAATAAACACAAAGAAAAAAAAGAAAAGATTCGAAGAACAAAACCAGAAAAGAGAAAACGAGAAAGTCAAAGAAAACAAACGAAAACGAAGAACACAGACGGAGAAACGGGAAAGAATAAAGACGGGAAGACACAAAAGGAATGAGAGAAATGGGACAAGGGAGGAAGGATGAAGAAGAGGAATAAGAAGAAGGGGAGGCAGAGAATGGAACAGATCAGAAGAGTGAGGGAAGGAGAACGAAGAAAAGAGGAAGAAAGTTAAAGTGAGAAAGAAAGGAAAGGAGAAGACGCAGATAGAGAAACAGAAAGAAGAAGGTTCAGATGACGGAAAAGACGAAATGGGACAGAGGAAGAGGGGAAAATGAGACAGGGAGTAAGAAGGGTAAAGTGAGGGGAGAGGGCGAATGACACAGAGGGGAAAAATTCAAGGGGGGAGGTGGAAACTGGGACAGATGAGGAAGAGTGAAGTGAGGGGAGGGGAAATGGGAAGAGAGGGGAAGAGGGTCGAAGGGAAAACAGGACAGGGGAGAGGTAACTTGAAAAGGAGGGCAAGTGATTGACTGATTTAGATTAAGGTGCCGCCACAATGGAGGCATATGGGGGCTGATGGGAGGCAGAAATTGGGAGGAAAAAAACTGGGAGGGGGAAAGACTAGAGTTATAGAGAGGAGGAGGAGGAGGGGAAGGAGGATGGAGAAGAGGAAAAGGAGAAGAGAGGAAGATACGGATAGGGACAAACTTTGGAGAACAGAGGACCAAAGTTATACACTGAGGATGAGGAGGAAGGGGAGGAGGAGGAGGAGGAGGAGAAGGAGGTAAAAGTGGAGGTGGAGAAAAAAAAAAAAAAGGAGAGAGGAAGAGCTATTTGAGATGGGAAGGAAACAGAAGTAAGCGATAAAAGAAGATAGAAACTGCAACAAAATAAGCATTAGAGGTGACAAGACAAAGGTAGAAACAGTGAAAAAGAGGAAGACATTAACAGGGACAAAAAAAAAAACGAATAGGAAAAGAGAAGGATCAGGGAACAAAAAAAAAAAGACAAAAATATAGACACAAGCAGAAAGCATGAGAAAAAAGGAAAGAAAAAAATAGAACAGCCAGAAAGAAGATAGAAACTGAGACACAGAAACTACACACAAAGTCCCTGAATTAGACCATCACCCACAGACAAAACGAGGGAAAGGAAGGGGAGGGGGAGCAGAAAATGGGACAAAAGGGGTGTAATAAATGGAATGAGACAGGAGATTGGGAAGGGACAGAGGACAAGAGTAACACACACGAGGCGATAAAAAATTGACAGAAAAAATAGAAATAGGTAAAGAAGGAAAGGGAAGGACAGCTGAATAGGAAGAAGGGGAGAAAATAAAATAAAGCACAATATAGAGGCGACTGAAAGATAAATATATAGTAAAATATAAGTATGATAAAAGTTAGATGGAAAAAAAAAAGTAGAACGAAGGAGGAGAGAGAAAGACCATAAAATAGAGGAAGGAGAGAATAAATATAAGAGGGCAATAAATGGAAGAGGAAAAGTAAAAGAGAGGCACATGACAAAGAGTAAGATAGGAAAAGAAATTGGGACGGAAACGGAAAGGTCGAAAAAGGAGAGCAGGAAGAGGATAGAGGGAGTAAAGTAAATGAAAGAGAACAGCCCATAGAGAGATAAGCAAGAGTAACAGATGAGGAGGAGGAGGAGGAGGAGGAAGAGGAGGAGGAGGAGGAGGAGGAGAAAAAAAAAGTTGAGGCAGGAAAAAAAAATAAAAAGGAAAAGGAAGAATAGAGACAAGGCGAATAAACAGAGAAGGAAGAGCGGAAGTAAGGGATGAGGAGGACAAAAAGATAAAACTTGGAACAGGAAAAAAAAAGTAAAATGAAAATACGGAAGAACAGAGGAGAAAAAGGAAAAGGAGAGAACACACAGAAGGGAAACGAGAGGCAAAGTAGAAGCAGGATAAATGTTCGTACAAGAGAAAAGTGGAAAAATAAGGAAAAACAGAGACAAGTGGAGTAAATTGAATGGGAAGTACACGCAGAAAACATTGAAAGACAAAAAAAAAACATGAAAAAGGAAGAACAAGCGAGAGGCAATGAGGAAACAAAGAAAAGGAGTAAGACAAAAGCTAGTACAGAAAAAAAAAGTAGAAAATAAAGAATGCATAGAAAGGGAACACCACATGGAAGTAAGGATGAATACAGACACAGGGAAATGAATAAAAGGGGACAACACACAGGGCAAGAGTAACAAATCAAAGAAAAAGAAGGAGAAAGATCAAATTTGCAACAGAAAAAGGGGGAAAGTAAGGAAGAGGAGTAAATGAAAGGGAACAACACACATATAAAAGAAAGAATACAGACAAGATGAGCAAATGAAAGCAGACTGCACATAAAAAAGAGGCGACAGGCAAGAATGACGCATGAATTAGAGAGAGAATATAAAAAAAAGGAAGAACAGAGACAAGAGGAATAAATCAGATGGAAGGAGTAGCAAATGATAAGGAGAAAGATAAAAGATAACGGAAACAAGGAAGAATAGAAAAGCAAGGAAGCGTGGGGAGAAGGATTAGAATAAAACTTAGGAGAGAAAGAAATAGAAATAAAGGAGAATAGAGACGAGGGGAGTAAATGAAAGTGAACATTACACAGTAAGGGAGCTAGTAAGAAGACGTGAGGGGACACAGCAGCACAGCAACACAGCAACACAGCAGCACACCCATAACACTGCCTCGTTACTTACCCAAACTGCCTAACTTCCCGCCAGCTCCTCTTAGTATCCTGCGCGCCTGGGTGATATACTCAACCCACCTTATCTGAATAATTACCAATAACTTCATTATATACAGCACTTGCGGCCCGCCCGTCCAGCAACACGTGGTGGTGGTGGTGGTGGTGGTGGTGGTGGTGGTGGTGGTGCTGATGGTGGTGGTGGTGCATAGATTGAGATGTGTGTTTTGTTTTCTGTTCTTTCTCTTGTTTGTTCTTCCTTTATGTCACTCTATTTACTACTCCTCTTCTCTCCTTTTCTTTTCTTGCTCCAACTCTTCTTCTTCTTCTTCTTCTTCTTCTTCTTCTTCTTCTTCTTCTTCTTCTTCTTC
>NC_087158.1:12925799-12928299 GCF_035594125.1 Scylla paramamosain
TCTGCTCGTGTAATTTAATGAACGTTTACACTTTACATCTGATAATACTTGATTACACACACACACACACACACACACACACACACACACACACACACACACACACACACACACACACACACACACACGCACACACACGTCTTTCAATCAAACCCCACTCAAAATAAACGGATAGAAATTAATAACACAGTGAAAATAAAAACTCCTTCACAAAATAAATACCAAACAAAGGAGAGTTTTCTTAGTCTCCCTCAGGTGAATAAAATATACAAGTAGAGTCACGTAAATCTTCACAGAGAAAAAGAGGTAAGGTTAATTGCACTAAATCACGAATGACAGGTAAAATACACACTCCAGGTAAAGTCCTTCACACCTGTCGTTAATAGATTATGGCAGGGAAGAAGAAACAGGTGTTGAAATGTACAAGTTTTGTTTGATAATTAAGATTGATTTTGTTGTTTTTATTTGTGTACATTGTGTTTATTTATCTATTTATTTATTTATTTATTTATTTTCTATGGGAATATATATATATATATATATATATATATATATATATATATATATATATATATATATATATATATATATATATATATATATATATATATATATATATATATATATCGTATATATTTTTTAAGATGGAAGGGGTAAGTAAACTGCTTTTGTTGATGTAAAAGTATTCTCTCTCTCTCTCTCTCTCTCTCTCTCTCTCTCTCTCTCTCTCTCTCTCTCTCTCTCTCTCTCTCTCTCTCTCTCTCTCTCTCTCTCTCTCTCTCTCTCTCGACACAAACGAACTAGAAAGAAAACAATTAAACGAAACGAGGTAAAGAACAGTAAAGACTAGGAGAAAGAGAGCAAACAAGAACGCTCAGAAGTGAGAGAGAGAGAGAGAGAGAGAGAGAGAGAGAGAGAGAGAGAGAGAGAGAGAGAGAGAGAGAGAGAGAGAGAGAGAGAGAGAGAGAGAGAGACTTATCCTTAAAACACACACACACACATACACGCACGCACACACACACATACACACACACACACACACACACACACACACACACACACATATAAACACTCCACAATCACAGTACACATTTCTACACAGCAGTCACCTTCTGCACCGCCCAGCCTCAAGTTACGGAAATTGCGCTGTGTTATGGGCAGCGTGGGCGGCAGTGAACACAGCCACACACTTCCTGCACACTCACCCTGCCACACACACACCCTGACCCATTTACACCCTGATAACCTACACACCTCCCTCATCCCCACACCTCTCCCCCTCTCAAGCCACAGACCCCTCCGTCCACTGTGGCAAGGCGAAAATTAGTGAGGAAATTTAATGAGGTCACCGTTTTCTTTTGTTTTTTTCGTCCAGAAGTGGGATTTATGGGGGTGTTCTTTTTTTTTTCTAATTGACTTCGTTTCTTTGTGTTTTCCGTGTCTCCCTATTTTTTTCTTTTGATTGAGTTTAATTCTTCATGTTTTTTTTCTTTTATTCGTGTATTTTTCTATGAGACTGGCTAGCTATCAGTATCTACAGCGCTGTGAAATCAATTAAGGTAGCTTTTTCTATTTCCATATTTTTTTTATTTTCTATTTATTTTCAGTTCTCAAAACAATTTGATATTATTTTCCGGTAAAGAAAATATTGTGAGTTGCTTTTTTTTACTGATTTTATTTTATTTTATTTATTTATTTATTTATTTTTTTTTTTTTTGTCTTCTCTGGAAACAGTCAAGGGAAGATTCTATCTTCTTTTACAGTTTTCTCTTTTTCCACTTAGCATTTTTATTTTCTTGTCCCCAGGTTAATTCATTTGTCGTAAAATTTCTTTATTTTTTTCTATTTCCATATTTATATCTCTAAACCTTGTTATTTCCTTCTTTTCTTTATAATTTCTATCTTCTCTCAACAATTACCTTCCTGTTACAAAATTCCTTTCTCTTCCATATCTTTTCTATTTTCTCACCATCTCGCTTCTTTTCTCGTCTCTGCCTCGTTTTCAGTTAATATGTTCATTATTTTACCTAATCACCTTTATTTTTCCATTATCTCTAATTCTTTCCTCGCATCCGTATTTTTTTCCAGCTGAAATGCTATCTTTGCCTTATCGTTTCTAAATTCTCATCTCGACTATTTCATACGTCTATAAAATTTTTCCATTAAAATCTTTTTTTAACCACATCTTTTCTATATTCCCATCACCTCCAGTATTTTCCTCTTTCGCACATCTGCTTTCAGTTAAAATGTTTTACCTTTTTCTTTCTATATTCTCATCTCTGCATGTTTTTTTTTCTTTACAAACTTTCTTCCGTACCTTGTCTTTACCATATTTTCCTGATCCTCACTTTTCTCCTCGTCTCCGCATTTTTTTTTGTTTTTTCAAGTCAAAATGTTCGTTTCTTTCCTTATCTTTTATTTCATCATCTCTACATATTTTTCCGTTACAAATTTTCCTCTTTACATACATTTTCAATATTCTCATAGGTTGCTCATTTTT
>NC_087158.1:12935799-12958299 GCF_035594125.1 Scylla paramamosain
TTCTTGTGTAATATGATCGGTGTAAGAAAAACGTCATGATCTTATTTCCTTACACTTCCCCTTTGTTCTTATACTTCTTCTCTTTATCATTCTTCATACTTTTCCCCATTTTCCCCATTTTTATTTATACTTTCGCTGTCTTCTTGTAATCTTTATCTTGCCTCCATTCTTGTACTTGCCTTGGTCTTCATTCTTACACGCGCATCCATCTGCCTATTTGTTCTGCTTTTGTTCTCACACCTCTCGTCGTCTTTATTCTTACACTTGCCCTCTCTCTCTCTCTCTCTCTCTCTCTCTCTCTCTCTCTCTCTCTCTCTCTCTCTCTCTCTCTCTCTCTCTCTCTCTCTCTCTCTCTCTCTCTCTCTCTCTAGTCTTTAATCTCACACGTGCATTCGCCTTCGTCTTATTTGTTCTGCCTTCGTTCTTACACTTGGCCTCATCTTTATTCTTACACTTGCCTTTTTTTTTTCTCTCTCACACTCACCTAGTCTTTTCGTAAATCTTTCTCGTCTACAGTCATCACACTTACGCCGTCTTTAATACCACGATGCTGACGTTCACTTAACATCTGTGTCTTGTATGATTATAGTCAGCTGCTGAAACGGTGGCTTGATTAATACAGTAGACAGATACAGGTACAGGTACAGATACAGCAGGAGCGCAGGTTAATTAGGTCGTGACGCGGCGATAACACTGATTACACGCTGACATTCACCGAGCTGGGGCTGATTTCATACGTAGTGGCTTAGTGGCAAAGTTCCTGGATAGCTTATAACATTAGTACGAGTTCGAATCCAATCTCCTCTGTCCTTAACCCTTTTACTGCGATATTCTACAATTCACACCCTTAAAATAAATTGGATCTTTATAAGCATCGACAAAAAAGAACAATAAATAAATAAATAAATAGTAAATAAATAAATAAATAGATAAATAAATAAATAAAAAGGGGGATAAAAGAATATATTTAGTAATTTCTAAACAATACAATACCTGTCCCACGTGGTTAGTGATTGGGAGAAACATAACAAATAGCAGGGAAAGTGTTAATCATTTAAACCTAACATATAACTTCTTAATACGGTTAATAACAGGTAGAGAGAGAGAGAGAAAAAAGTGGGGGGAAAGAAAGTTTACAAGAGGATACTGGAGTCTTGCAGGGGGTGGTACTTACGAGGTACTGCAGTAACTGTAGTGTGTTTGGTACAGTGCGGCTCTTCTGGAAAATGTTGTGATCAGGAGCAGCAACATGTACTAATAATGCGGCTAATACTGCTAATACTGCAGGGGCGTGGGCTGCTGTGTGGGGAGCGAGGGAGGGAGGGAGTGGCAGGAGTGAGAGAGGGAAGAAGGGCAAGGAGAATGGAAGGTAAGGAAGGAGGAAGGGAGGAAGGATGGAAGGAAAGAAGAAAGAAAGGAAGGATGGCTGAATCTATAAATGAATGAATGAATGAATGAATGGGGGAGGGAAGGAAGGAAGGAAGGAAGGAAAAAGGGGAAGGAGGGAAGGTAGGAAGGAACAAAGAAAAAAAGAAAAAGAGAAAGGATGGAGGTAAAGAAGGAAGGAAGGAAGAAAGGAAGGAAGGAAGGAAGAAAGGAACGAAGAAAGGAATGAAGGAATGAGTATTCAGAAAACTGGGAGAAGGGTGGATGAACTTTAGAGAATATAAATAACAATGTAATATTGGTGTACATAACTTACCAGTGTACCAGAAAGAGGAGGAGGAAGGAAGCAAGGAGTGAAGGATCATAGGATAAAGTGAAGGAAGGAAGAGATGAAGAGAAGAATGAAGGAATCAGGAAAGGCGGCAAGCAGGAGAGCAGGCGGGAAAGTTATCGGGGTTGGAGAAGATGGAGATGGAGGAGGAGGAGGAGGAGGAGGAGGAGAAGGAGGAGGAGGAGGAGGAGGAGAAAGGAAGGAACAAAACTCAATAGAGAACAAGCGAGGAAATCTAAACCATGACGGTGTTGTTGTTGTACATTAGCTGCACGAAAGTAGGTGAGAGAGAGAGAGAGAGAGAGAGAGAGAGAGAGAGAGAGAGAGAGAGAGAGAGAGAGAGAGAGAGAGAGAGAGAGAGAGAGAGAGAGAGAGAGAGAGAGAGAGAGAGTATCGACTGGACGCAAACAGACGAAGGGCTCAGTAATTACATGAAAGGAGGCGGAGGGCGGGGCAGGCCACAACAGTCCGGCGTCAGGACCAGATGGGAGGGATAGGTGGGTCGGGAGGCACGTGTATGTATGTATGTATGTATGTAGCTTTGCGGGAAAAAAAAAAACTCTAATTCTTACTTTCTAAATAAACTGCACCACGTTACTGCGCGCCAATGTTTTTTACTTCGCTGTACGTCACTGAGGCGCGGAGGCAACACGGGACGGTGGAGGCAACGGATATCGGGCTTGGCAAATTTACAACTTAATAAGCAACAATATATTCCCGCGGCCGCCTCGTGCACAGCGGCCCGCGATCACACTCCGCCATGGCCACCAATGGAAGGGATGAGGGTTCTTTTTTTAAACTCTCTTTTCTTCACGCTTGAATCCCCGTCCTGCGTGCGGTCAGAGGCGGCGGCAGGAGACGGGTGAGGCTGTTAAGGGACGCAGCTCCAGCCCCGCACTGAAATTTATCTTCGGTATCATATAAGGATTACACTTTTAGGCCACGTCGCTGGCCACTGGGTGTTGCGTCCATTTTTTAACTATCTCCAGGCGCTGGGTTGTGGTGGTGGTGGTGGTGGTGGTGGTGGCTGCAGGGAAGGAAGACGGAGGGAGGGAGGAGCGAGAGAGGAATGATGTGAGGGCGTTATCATGTTGCTGTCTCTCTCTCTTTCTGTCTCCACCTGTCTACCTGCGTGTCTCTTTGTTTGCCTGTCTGTTTGCTTGTTTTTTTTCTGCCTGGCTGCCTTCTAGTCTCTGTTAGTTTGTCAGTTTCTGTTAGTCTGTTCGTCTGTTAGCTATACTTCCTCTCCCACTTTTCTGCCTACTTTTCACTCTGCCTGCCTGCCTGCTCTTTAGTTCGCTTTCATGCCTGCCTGTCCCTTATCATCTGTCTGTTTGTTTTTCTCTTCCTGCTTGCCTTCTTGTCTTTTTTTTTTATCATCCTGCTGCGTATCTGGCTGCCTATCTGCCTGGTTACCTCGCCACCTGTCTTTTTATCAATCTGTCTCTCCTCCAGTACGCCACTCTACCTGCTTCTTTGATTGTCCCTCACTCCAAAAAGAGGGCCGAAAACAGAAAACGCAGGACGGAAGCAACAGGAACAATAACTCGGTAAAGGAAGAATAAAACAAGGAAAGTGAACATCCGAACATTCTTTTCCATCACGCGTCCTCTTACTTAACCATTCACTGACAAATCAAAGGCAGAGTGGCGGCGACACGACAAAGGGGAGGCGGCGGAAGCAATCACGACACATCACCGCCATCACTCCCCAGATCAGCGGCACTCGAAGACAGCGCGACGATGGAACGGGGAGGGCGCGGCGGCTGTGACCTGTGTGACCGCCCCTCCTTCGCCGGTGGACTGACGGGGCGGCGTGAGTGATGCAGCGGCGTCATGCGAAAGTCTCGTCACTAGCGGGGCGTGTCATGCGGCTCATCCCGGGGTTCTGTTCCTTTTAGATTCAGATTTTCAAAGGCCCACTATTTTTTTGCGGGCTTAAATCGCCGGTAAGTTGTGGCGTTCAGTCATGCGAGGGATTTCGGATGTCGCCTTGTCTGTTTGTGTGTCTGTGTGTGTGTGTGTGTGTGTGTGTGTGTGTGTGTGTGTGTGTGTGTGTGTGTGTGTGTGTGTGTGTGTGTGTGTGTGTGTGTGTGTGTGTGTGTGTGTGTGTGTAGGACTACTTGTTGTTATTGAGATTATGGTAAGCAATAGAGTTAGTAAGTTAGCTAAGTAACCTCAAATTTATCTTTTTCTTGCAGTTTAGCGTTAGATTAGGCTTACTTAAAACATCAGAATTGTCACCTGTCTGTTTATCTACCTATTTATCTATCTATATATTTATCATCTATGTATCCATCTATTTATATATCTATTTATCTATATGTATGTGTATCTGTCAGGGGGAGAAAGAGAATTAATTAATGTAACAAAGACCTTTGCTTCAATTCATTTACATTTCTACCCGCAACAGAACAGGAAGAAAAACTCCCCACGTGCAGACAAGGTAGGTACATATATTCCAGGTGGTTCCAGTGGGCAAGAAAAATGGCGCCCTCTTTACTGCGGAAGAGAAATAGCAAGTGCCATTTCTCTTCGTGCTAAAGAGGGTGTGGTGGTGGCGGTGGTCACCCAAACAAACTGCCAGGGAATTTATGTGCCTTGTCTTCGAGTGTGGCTTTCCTTGTTTGTTATCGATTCTTATTAGGAGGCGAGAGTGATTCCCGGGTCATTATTAGTGTTTATTTTGTTGTCATTAGTCCGTCTGGTTGTCTAGATGGCTGGTGGTTTATCTGTGTATGGCTGGTAGTTTCTTTGTGTTTCAGTACGTTTTATTCTTTTCTCTCTCTCTTTCTGTCTACCTCTCTGTCTTGCTGTATATCTGTCTCTGTCTGCTTCCTGTACTTTTGTCTATCTCTCTGTTTGTCTTTCTGTTTCCATGTCTTTATCTCTGTCTAGCTGTCGTTCTGTCTCTGCCTGTCTGTTTGTCTTGCTGTTTTTTTTATTTGATTGTGTAATTGTCTATCTGTCGTTCTCTCTCTCTCTCTCTCTCTCTCTCTCTCTCTCTCTCTCTCTCTCTCTCTCTCTCTCTCTCTCTCTCTCTCTCTCTCTTCCTTGCACTCGGACCAACAGTTCCATCCTCACACCTTTCCAGTCCTCTCAGATCCCTCTTTCACCTTTTCTCCCTCTCGCACACCTTCCTTTGCTCACCTGCCCGCCCGTCCCTTCTCGTCATCACCTGTACCTTGTTGCTGCTTCACATGGAACTGTCTTCATTATTGCTATTGTCTACCTCATCGCGTCGGTCATTCTTCATTCACTTTGATGCCACGGGATGCGAACCCACACGTGTTTTCCACTAATTGTTATAACGTGCACTATTGTCTCCCTCCCATTAGCACCTTTGTCATTATTTATTTAGGGTAGAAACTGCGTGATGTTAAATTTATTGTCTGTGGGAAAGTCTTTGGGTGGGGTGAAATAAGTGCTTGATTTTTTTTTTTTTTTTTTTGTAGTTTAGAGAAAGTAAGAACTGATGGGGTTGTCGTAGGGCTTCTTGACACGTGGAGGTCATTTTGCACGGTAGGGTGGGGATAAGGTTGTGTAAAGGTGTGTAAAAGTTAATGTTGAGGAGAAACTTTGTGTGATACGTCGACACGGATATCTATGGACTTGATTGATTGAGTGACTGACTGACTGTCCCAATGACTATCTGATTTACTGACTGACTGACTGACTGACTGACTGACTGATTGATTGATTGATTGATTGATTGATTGATTGATTGATTGATTGATAAGTGACTGATTCATTAATTTAAAGCTCCGCAACAAAGGAGAACATTTCAAAGTATCACGGTGAAAATCATAGTTGTCAAATGTTACGTAAATGAAAAAAAAAGACATCTCAACATGAAAAGCGAGCACAAGAAAAAAATAAAAGTGAATTGTGCAATGTGAAAAAAATATTATGACAATGACGAAATAAAAAAAAAGATAAATATTGCAAAACACACAAAAAATACAATAAGAAAAATCATTAGGTAGTGAAACTTAAAACAGGAATCCTCAGAAATAAGAATAAAAGTTGAATACTCGCACACAGTTACAGTAGAATGTAATAAACAGGAGAGATCATGAGGTGTAAAAAATAAATAAATAAATAAATAAAAAAAATAAAAATAAACAGGAATCTTCAGAAATAGGAATAAAAGGTGAATACTCGCACGCACAGACCGTCTACTAGGATTTGCTGAGGACAGACCCTCTCCTCTCAGAAACTGCCGACGTGTTCCCAGGAATGTTTGATGAATTCCACAGGGGACGTCTCCAAGTTGTGAGAGATAAACTGCTTCATGCCAAACACCAGAGAGAGGGAAGGAGGGAGAGAAAGTAAGAGGGAGAGGGAGAGGGAGAGAAAGAGGGGAAAGGGAGAAGGAGAGGGAGAGAGAGATAGATGAGACTTAAGATTGGAGAGTAAGAATTAACACAGGGGAAGGTTGAGGAAAGGTTTCGGTCTGTTGGTGAGTTTACAAATGCTCAAGAAGAATAATGGTAAATAAAATGTTACAGTGTTTTGTTCCTGCCTTCTTTGCAATTGTTTATTTATTTATCTATATATTTATTTATTTATTTATTTATATATTTATTTATTTATCTATTATTATTATCTTTTTTTTATAATCAGTCTTTCTTGGCTTAAATAACATTTCTCGTTCACAATTCAATTCCTTCTTTATTTACTTCTGCTTACTCCTACGTTTCTACAGTGCATCTATCGTTACTTGTTTTATATACATGCATTCTCCTCCTTGTAACCTCTTTTTTAATACTCTGTCATCATTTTTTCAATGCCTAAAACTTTATATCATCAGCACCGTTCTTTATTTATATATATATATATATATATATATATATATATATATATATATATATATATATATATATATATATATATATATATATATATATATATATATATATATGCACATTTTCGTTTATTCCTTACATTTTTGTACTGCATGTTATATTTTCTTCTATTGTTCAGTTTCACTGTAATTCCCTTGTACATAATATTTGCTTCTTCGCTGGAAACTGTCACTTTTTTTTTTTTCATACACATATATTTGTGTTCACTCCCTCCTTTCTTTTACCATATTTATTGCTTTCCTTCTATTGGTCTGTTATATATTACCATTTTTTCCTGTTCAGTTCTTTGTGCACAATCTTCACTTTTACTTCACCAAGAATTATTCACATTTACTGTTCGTTTTCTTTCATATTTCATAGTTTTAATTTCTTTCTTTTTCCTTTCCTTAACTCTTCCTCGTCCTCGTCCTCCTCCTCCTCCTCCTCTTCCTCCTCCTGCGTGCATTATTACCTCGAATTGCTGCAGCGTTTATTTTCCTGAATTAATTATCACCCCACGCCATAATTTCTCCAGTTTTTACCTCATAATTATTCGACAAAGTATTGCTCTTACTTCCTGCAGTACAAGCTGGAAGGATTTTTAATTAGTCTGACACGAGGAATTCTTTTCTTTTAATTTCCATTTTCCTCTTCACTCTTGTCTAAATTATCAGCCGGTCGTTCTTGCCTGTGAGACCCGACGCTGTATGATGATAATTTTGTCGCAGAGCTTTACTTTTTATTCACTTACTTTTTCCCTTCGACCTATTTTAAAATGCTGTATAATCTTTTTCATCGTCACGTAGTCTTTCCTGGGATTTGTTTTGCTATTACAGTCGTCTAGATAGTTGACAGATAGGTGATAATAATTTTGTTGCATAGAGCTTTGTTTTTTTTTTTTTTTTCAATTAATCTTTCCCTTTGACCTTCTTAAATGCTGTATAATCTTTCCTATCATCACCTACACAGCTTTTCTGGTACTTTATTTTCCTATAACGGCAACACTGATGATAGATAAACAATCATAATTATTTTATCGCAAAGAGTCATATATTCTCAGTTGTTCTTTCCCTTTGACCTTTTCAAATGCCGCATAATCTTTTCCATCATTACATGCAGTATTTTGGGGGGATTTTATTTCCTATTACAGTCTCCTAAATAGTTCTGTAGCCCAAGAAAATACAAAACTCAAACTCCTATTCTAATTTTTATTTCTTGTGTTAAAGCAAGTAATTTTCTATAAAGTGTTCTGAAAGTTGACAAAAGGCGAGTCTGGCAGAGGGGAGGTTACGCAACTCTTTAATAAAACCAAAATAAATCACCACATTAATCCTTCCCCAGTAAAGGACAAAGTGTAATCCATCATCATCACATTATTACAGTATTACCAGTATTTTCTTTCTATTTTTTTTTTCGTGAGATTTAATATAAGCGCAGTGAAAAAAAAAATGTAAAAGAAAAGAATAAGAACAAGGAAAGTTTTCGTAAAATTTTCGTGGATTTCCATAATGCTGCAGAGAAACTATATTTTATGTATCCTTGCTTTTCTTTTCTTTTTTTTCCGCTCCTTTTTTTTTATCTTATGTGTGTGTGTGTGTGTGTGTGTGTGTGTGTGTGTGTGTGTGTGTGTGTGTGTGTGTGTGTGTGTGTGTGTGTGTGTGTGTGTGTGTGTGTGTGTGTGTGTGTATGGGTGTATGGGTGCGGATGTGTGTGTGTGTGTGTGTGTGTGTGTGTGTGTGTGTGTGTGTGTGTGTGTGTGTGTGTGTGTGTGTGTGTGTGTGTGTGTGTGTGTGTGTGTGTGTGTGTGTGTGTGTGTGTGTGTGTGTGTGTGTGTGTGTGTGTGTGTGTGTAATTATCTTGAAATGAGAAGAAAGTAAGGATATCAATTTGCAACTTCTTTAATTCCCAGACTAATTATCACCGGTAGAGACGTGGATAATAACTACTTCCTCCGGTCTCTCTCTCTCTCTCTCTCTCTCTCTCTCTCTCTCTCTCTCTCTCTCTCTCTCTCTCTCTCTCTCTCTCTCTCTTAGGCGGATTCTCAAGAATTTGCCACGAACTTTAAGTCATTTTTTTCTTCTAGCCTGAGCTCTTTACAACCTTCACCTGTGTTTTGTAAAGTTCACACACACACACACACACACACACACACACACACACACACACACACACACACACACACACACACACACGTACACACACACGCACGCACACATTTGTCCAATTGTTTGATAAATAAAAAATGTACCAGTTAATATTTTTGTGTGATTTATTTTTAAGTCAGGAAATAATGACAGCAGATTAAGCCAAAAATATGAAACTGACTTTATTTTCTTCTTTATTCTCCTTTTTTTTCATTTATTTGCTTTCTTTCTTTTCTCTAATCCCTCCATTTTTTACTCTCCTTCCTTACACAACCAAACTTTCTATTTCTCCAGGAATATCTCTTACTCCTCCTCCTCCTCCTCCTCTATCCCTTTTTCTTATATTTCCTTTTCTTCCTTACACTCCTCAACTCCTACACGCTTCTTCTCTCCCCTCTACATCCTCCTCCTCTTTCTCCTGCTCAATCCTCTTCCTTCTTCTTCCCTCCTTAAGCAAACCCTCCTTCTCTTCTTTTCCTCCACACAGCACGTCTCTTCTTCTCTTCTGTTCCTTGACGCTCCTCCTCTTCCTCCTCCTCTTCCTCCTTCCACTTTCCCCGCTCCGTAATAGCAAAGAGTTGTCCCAGGCCAGGCGGTCATTGGCCCCTCCCTCCCCCCTCCAACCTTCCCCCGTCACTCTTGCCCCAAAACTCCAAGGAAGGTCACGGCAATAATGTTTTTAAGTAAGTTTCCCCACGGTAAGTACCTTATGTGGGCGAGGCTATTCCTTATCCCCCCCATTTTCTCCTCCTTTCTTTCCCCCCTTCCTTCTTCTTCCTCGTTTCTTCCCTTTGTTTACTTTTACGTTTTTGTTTGTTTGTTTTTCAGTGCTCTTTCTCTTCGTCGTTTCCTTCCCTTTTATTTTCTCTTTTGTTTCATCTCTTTCTTTCGTGTATCCTCGTTTTCTTTCCTTTCCTCCTTCCGTTTTCTTCCTCCTCGTTTCCTTACTCTGTTTACTTTTACGTTTGTTCCTATTTTCTTTCCAGTTCTCTTCTTCTTTCTTACTTCTCTCTTCTTTTCTTTCGCTCTCTCCTTCGTATGTCTCCGTTTTCTTTCCTGTTTCCTTCTTCTATCTCCTTCATTCTTACTTATGTGCTCTACTTCTCTCCTTTTTCTTCTCTTCTTTCTTTCACTCCTTTTTCTTCTCTTCTTTCTTTCATTTTCACAGTCTCTTTCCTTACTTTTCTCACTTTTTTCCCTCTTTCACTCATTTCTTTTTTTCTCTTCCCCTTACTCTTTCTTCTTTCCTTTCCTTCTTTCTTCCCTGTCCTCCTCATCTATCTATTTTTTTATTTTATTTTTTCCCAACTCTCTCTCTCTCTCTCTCTCTCTCTCTCTCTCTCTCTCTCTCTCTCTCTCTCTCTCTCTCTCTCTCTCTCTCTCCGCAAATCTTAAAAAGAGATTGTTTTCCTCTATTCCTCACACACACACACACACACACACACACACACACACACACACACACACACACACACACACGTAGCAGTAAATTCACCTCAAGATTCATGACCAACAAGTAATTGCATGTCGATACAACTTGGCCATTTTCTCCCCGTAATTAAACACTGCTGCTAAATGTCTTAATTACTCTCTCTCTCTCTCTCTCTCTCTCTCTCTCTCTCTCTCTCTCTCTCTCTCTCTCTCTCTCTCTCTCGTAAAGGTGGAGGGTTAGCACATGTATATATCGTATAAGAGAGAGAGAGAGAGAGAGAGAGAGAGAGAGAGAGAGAGAGAGAGAGAGAGAGAGAGAGAGAGAGAGAGAGAGAGAGAGAGAGAGAGAGAGAGAGAGAGAGAGAGAGAGAGAGACAGACAGACAGACAGACAGACAGAAAATCATGATTAACGACAAAAAGAGAAAATAGAAACTATGATAAACCAACTAGAAAAAATGATTACAAAAGGAGAAACACAAACAGAGAGAGAGAGAGAGAGAGAGAGAGAGAGAGAGAGAGAGAGAGAGAGAGAGAGAGAGAGAGAGAGAGAGAGAGAGAGAGAGAGAGAGAGGAACAGAAAGGGAATGTTTGTACTAAGCCAGGTATGCGAGAGTTAACAGGAATTTCTGCGGTGGGAAATAGGAAAGGAGAGAGAGAGAGAGAGAGAGAGAGAGAGAGAGAGAGAGAGAGAGAGAGAGAGAGAGAGAGAGAGAGAGAGAGAGAGAGAGAGAGAGAGAGAGAGAGAGAGAGGTACGTAGAGACTTAAACTGAACAATGGAAATGGGTGAAAGAGACAGGAATAAGGAGAGGTATGCGTAGGGAAGAGTGGGCAGTGAGAATGGGAAAGAGAAAGGGAGACGGAGAGGAATGTGGAGAGTAAGAGTAGGCTGTGGGCGGTGGGAATGGGAGAGAGAGAGAGAGAGGTAGGGATAGGGAGAGGTAGCCATATGGAGGGTAACAGTAGGAATGGGTGGACTGTGGGAGGAAGGAGATGGGATGCGGTACCTTGGCCCTTAATGGTTATTGCTGGAAAGGCTCAGGTGGCCGACATGTACTGAACACGTGTACCGCCGGCCCTCCACAGCGCCCCCCACCAGGTAACTTTAATTAAACCGACCAGGTGGAGGGCAGGTGGAGGGCAGCCAAGGCCACGCCGCTTGCTTTTCTCTCTCTCTCTCTCTCTCTCTCTCTCTCTCTCTCTCTCTCTCTCTCTCTCTCTCTCTCTCTCTCTCTCTCTCTCTCCTTGCCTCTACACAGACGAGACGGTGGTCAGAGTTGTGTATTTTTTTTTCTCGTTCCAAGTTTACATTTTCTTTAATATCTTTTCTTCTTATTTATGTTGATTTTTATTTTCTTGGTATGGTTGACTGGAGGTGAGGTGTTTGTGTACCAGTTTAGTAGTAGTAGTAGTAGTAGTAGTAGTAGTAGTAGTAGTAGTGGGGATGGTGGTGGTGGTGGTGGTGGTGGTGGATGGTGGTGGTAGTAGTAGTAGTAGTAGTAGTAGTAGTAGTAGTAGTAGTAGTAGTAGTAGTAGTAGTAAAGAAGGGGAAAAGGAAAATGATGAAGAAATAAGAGATCAAACTGAGATCTTATTATTACAAACACACACACAAACACACACACACACACACACACACACACACACACACACACACACACACACACACACACACACACACACACAATTCAACTGCTTACTGGCCACAAAATCGCAACACATACAACTGGTAAAGTCTCGACCTTAATAAAAAATACAATAAAAACACATAAGACTCGGGAAACACACGAACTACTTATGGTCCAACACAAAATATCTTACTATTATAAAAAAACAGTGTAGCTCCTGAACTTACAACTAGAATATATCGCTATATACATACACATAGACTCCCACTCTCCCTTCCCCGCTTCCTCTCTTCCTCTGCATCCCTCCCTCTCCTACACCATCACTCTCCCTCTCTTTCTCTCTCTCCATCACTCCCTATCCCTCTCCCTCCCCCCGCTGTGTGAAAAGTATAGAGCCTTTGTGTGAGAAGAGAATCCACTGGTAGATAAAAAGAAATGTATATATATAGAGCGTTACTAAGAACTCCCCGCCACATTACAAGGCTGCGTCATCTGAGGGAGAGTAGACGAGGAGTGAGGGAAGGAAAGGGAATAGGAGGCAGTGAATATAAAAAGGGAAGGCGTGGGAATAAAGGAGAAAGTATATGAAAAAGGGAAAGGTAGAAATATAAGGAGAAGAAAGGAACGCAGGAAGAGAAGGTAAGGAAAAGGAAACGGTGGTAGAAACAGGGTAAAAAAAGCACGGAAAAAGGGGAAGGAAAGGAATAGATGAATAAAAGGAAGGAAGAGGAATAAAAGAAAAGAAACTTATAACTGAAATAAAACACAGAAATGAACAAAGAGGGAGTGAGAGAAAGGAGGAAATAAAAGGCAAGAAAAAAACATAGAAAACAAGGGAAAGGAAAGTAAGATACGGAAAGAAACGGATGGGAGAGAAAGGAACAGAGGTAAGAATAAAAGCAGAAGAGACAGAGGAAGGTTAAAAGAAAAAAAATTGAAAGAAAGACAAGGAAACAATAAACAGAACAATAACGAGGCACCACCACGGAAAAGAAACGGAAGCAGAGAAAAGAAGGAAAGACGTAATAAAAAAAGTAAAAGGAAACCAAGACAATGAAATATGAAACATAGAAAAAAAGAGACTGAGAAAAAGGAAATCTGAGACATAAAAGGAAAGGGAAACAAGGGCTGGATTAACTGGCGGGGAGACAAGAGAGGCTATCAAAAAGTTTCCCAAGAGGATGCACAGATTTACGCACCAATTCATGAATACACAATACGCACCTATGTAGCACCGCCATTTATTCATTTCCGGATGCATAAAAGATAGGACAACGAGGAAGGGAGGGGAGGGGAGGGGGCACAGGCTGGTTTGGGGGGGATGAGGAGATGGGTGGTTGGAGGCTTTGAAGGATGAGTGAGTGGGGGGAGCAAGGAAGTGTTACACTTTCAAAAAGAGGCGGCGACTCAAAAGCACCAAACATCAAACAAACAAACAAACAAAAAAGATAAAAAAAAAAAAGTAAAGCAAAATAACAAAGAGAGGAAGAGCACAGTGCAACGCAAACGAGTGAATTAATTTGACAAAACGAAATTCTCTCTCTCTCTCTCTCTCTCTCTCTCTCTCTCTCTCTCTCTCTCTCTCTCTCTCTCTCTCTCTCTCTCTCTCTCTCTCTCTCTCTCTACTCCATCCTCTTTATACCTATTAACAAAAGTGTGTATATAAAAAGAAAAACCAGCACACACACACACACACACACACACACACACACACACACACACACACACACAATATACACATTCATTTAAAAACGTATGCCAAACAGTAACAATAACACAAGTAGCAAGAACAGCAACAACAGCAGGGGCAGGAGGGAGAGAGAGGAGGATGCTGAGGGAAGGAGTACACAGAAAAGTCAGAAAGGTCAGCACTCAGCGATGCCCAAACACACACAACACACACAACACACTGTACATGTATTATATTCTGGAAAGCAATGGAAGAATATACAAGTTTTCTTTCTTTTTTTTTTTTACTTTCTGTATTGAAGATGAGATGAGGAGATGTTCATGAGAGAGAGAGAGAGAGAGAGAGAGAGAGAGAGAGAGAGAGAGAGAGAGAGAGAGAGAGAGAGAGAGAGAGAGAGAGAGAGAGAGAGAGAGAGAGAGAGAGAGAGAGATTAAAAAAGGATGGAGAAAGGGAAGAATAGGAGGAATGGATAGGAAAGGCTGAGCTACATTAAAGAGAATTGGAAAATGCAGGATTTTTGTTTCATAATTTCGTGGTTTTTTCTTTTAATTTTTAATAATTAATTATATATTATATATTATAAATATATATATAAATATATATATATATATATATATATATATATATATATATATATATATATATATATATATATATATATATATATATATATATATATATATATATATATATTATAAAATAATTTAATAAATTAATTAATTAATTTTTAATAATTTTTCTTTGTTTTTTGTTTCTTCTCTTTTTCTCTCCTCTTCCTTCTCTTTTTTTTTTCATTCCATCTACCTCATCTTGTTGTTCCAGTTTTCTTCCACACACCCATCCATTCTTCAGTTACCCATCATGCCGCCTCCACCTCCTCATCGTGCAAGGGCCTAGAGGTCTGTCGCTGTTTGGCTTTCCTTTGTATTCCTTTGTGTTTCTTCTTTCCCTCCTCCCCTACCTTTAACAATAAACGCTTATCTTACTTCAATAATATAACTTAACCTTTAATCCTCCCCTCCTTCTCCTCCCCTCTCCTCTTTCTCCCCTATCTTTAATTTTTACTTTTTTCCTACATCATATTTTGCCCACACTATCTATCTTTTACTTCCCTTCTCTTCCTCCTCCTTCTCCTCCTCCCTCTTCTCCTTCTGCTGTGCTCTCCTGTCTATCTGCCTTGTTACAAGTTAGAAGTAGTTAGTAAGGTCTGGCAAGGACCTAAAGCTCTGTTGCTATTTGACTTTCCTTTATATTCCTTTGTATTTCCCTACTATGTTAACTGTACAGTATAATATCCTGCCTGAGTGTTGCTGTTGTTAGTTATTGTTTTTCTTCAGGGCAATGTTGTCATGAGAGTTGCCATCGGCTAATTACAAGTTGAGGACCGCGTGGCTTCCTCTGATCTCTTCCTGAACCATCATTTTATTTTCATTTAATTTATATGTTAATTTATCTATCCGTGCATTTATTTTTAATTGAACAGTGTCTGCGAAAAGTCATCATGATCCTTAAGCTTCTGTTTCCTGTTATGTTATATTTCCCTTTCTTATTTTATTTTATTTTTTTATTTATTCATTTTTTTTTTTAGTTATCATGAAGTAGTTAGTGCTGGTCGTAGGTTTAGCTTACTTCGTTACTCATTCTTACGCCACATGAAGATAAGGAGGCCGTATTCTGGAACGCTCTTCTCTCATAATTATTTTCATAGGCAACATAGATAACTATTCATTCTAGAGGGTGTCTTTTTCCAATTGGTAGCGCAAAATCTTTGTTAATCTTTCATTTGAATCATGAGAACACTATTGTGTTCAACCTACACCACAACCTGTTATAAGTAGTCATGGTAAGCTGCTGAAATGTCTGAGGGTCCGAGGAACCTTGGTGTATGCTGTGACCTGACTGTTGTGCTGCGGCGGGAAGGAAGAGTGTATCCTGGCTCACTTGGCGGAGGCGGAGCAGCCCCACCGCTTTCCCTCATTCCCTCACCCACTCACCAACCCCTCGAGCCTTCATTCCATCACCACTTTTTATTTTAGCTGCTTCATTCCTTTATTTTTTTCCTTATATTTGAAACATTCATACTTACACGACGTTGTGGTAAAAAAAAAAAAAAAATACTACTTTTTTCAAGAGCATAAGAACAAAAAAAATAAAATAAATAAATAAATAAAACAAAACAAAAACAGGTGGCAGTTCTTGTATAAAACAAACAAGCCTACGTTCACTCATCCTTCTATCTACAAATTTATCCAATCAAAAACCCAACATTATCTAGGCACCTAGGGACTAGTGTTTCTATCCAGTCATATACCAACACGCACATATTCACGGGCAGGACACATGCTACGTACTGAGGAGCAAAGGTGCCTCGCCTTGTTTCATTGATCAACCGAGTCTTGCACACTTCCAAGCCAACACCATTTTTCACTTGCCATCGACGATTTTATATTCAGATCAAAATTTAAATGATGATTGAGAACTCTCGGCCAAAATTTATCGAGGGGCGTGACGGCCTTGGGCGCCGCACGGGGGGAGAAGGTGGCTGTCGGGTCCGGCCTGGGGCCCAAGGCAGAGGCCTGGCAGCAGGTCCTTCTTTTCCTTTGCGGCCTCAAGCTCAGTAACAGTCGTCCACTTGCAGCGCCTCGCACTAGGCAAGGGGTCGACATAAGCAAGAGATCAATGTCCACCAGATGGTGCACGGAGGGGGAGTCCTTAAGGGGAGATAAGGGCTCCTTCTATAGAGTCTGGTGAATGGCATGTACGGGTCCCTTGCTTGTGATGACACCGGGCTGAACAGCTCGCTATAAACGAGGGCACGCTGTGCACCATGCACCAGGCACTGACAGTACGAGGGGTCCTTTAGGGGAGAAAAGGGCTCACTTCATGAGTGTTTGGGGAGTGGTGTGTGGTGGGTCATTGCTCATGGCGACCCGTGTGAGGCGCTGCAAGGTTGCATCGTCACTGCCCTCGCATCCACGGGACTAGGATGGATCCTTAGAGGAGAAAATGTTCGTCCTGGTACCTATGTAGGTAAGAGGACCTTAATATCGTTTCGCTATCGCCATCGCTGGCATCGTTATCGTCTCCAAGCGCATCGTTATCGTGGAATCGCACTTTTATCGTGGAAACTGGAATCGCATCGCTATCGTGGAAACTCGCATCGCATTACTATCGTGGAAACTCGCATCGCATTACTATCGTGGAAACTCGCATCGCATTACTATCGTGGAAACTCGCATCGCATTACTATCGTGGAAACTCGCATCGCATCGCTGTCGTGGAAACTCGCATCGCATTACTATCGTGGAAACTCGCATCGCATTACTATCGTGGAAACTCGCATCGCATTACTATCGTGGAAACTCGCATCGCATTACTATCGTGGAAACTCGCATCGCATCATTGTCGTGGAAACTCACATCGCATTACTATCGTGGAAACTCGCATCGTATCGCTGTAGTGGAAACTCGCATCGTATCGCTGTCGTGGAAACTCGCATCGCACTACTATCGTGGAAACTCGCATCGCACTACTATCGTGGAAACTCGCATCGCACTACTATCGTGGAAACTCGCATCGCATCACTATCGTGGAAACTCACATCTCAGCGTTATCGAGAAAACTCGCATTGTTATCGTGGAATCGCATCGCTGTCGTGGAAACTCGCATCTTTATCTTCGTCAAGCGCATCGTAATTATCGTTCTCTTCGTTATCGTAATCAAATTTGTTATCGTTAAATTACTTAGTTATCATTATTTCGGCTTACACATATATAATAATTATTCTTATATGGTAATAAATACAGTAGTACAAGTCCTCTATGATAAAGTCTAACAAAGCTCGATACTTTTTTAACACATATTGTATAATTTCGGGAGATGTGAAATGATTTTAAAACTTCTTAAACATTCAAATGCCATTTGAAAGACGCACTAAGACCTTCTCAGTGACAATGTAGTGTAAATGTATTCTGAATTCATATTTCAAGTATTGTTTCTGCATCTAAGTATGTTTCACTGCTTCTTTGTTTCATAACTGCTGATACATCTAGTACTCGATTTGTGTTTATTGTCCAGCCTGTATCCAACTCTTCTCTCCTGTGCACATTTCAATTTTAGCCTAAGTGAAGCCCTAATGAAAAGACTCCTGTCGTCTATTTTACAGACTCCGTTTTTCCAGCCATAGATTGCTGCGTCTACCTTGGGTCGTCGCTTTTGACTGTCTTCACCATCTCTCTCTCTCTCTCTCTCTCTCTCTCTCTCTCTCTCTCTCTCTCTCTCTCTCTCTCTCTCTCTCTCTCTCTATATATATATATATATATATATATATATATATATATATATATATATATATATATATCTTTTTACCATTACTCAATTCCTTCTCTGTCTCTATCCTTATATCTCCTCATTCATCCCAGTATCCAGTCTTTTTCCTTACTCTTCCTTCGTAGGCTCTTATCTCTTATCTCATTGATTCACCTTCACCTCACTTCGTAAGAACACATGAACATAAGAAAAAAGAGAAGCAGCAAAAAGCCATCAGACCTACACGTACAAATCCCTGTATTAAACATACCTATCCGTTTCCACGTTCCGTCCTCATCCATAAATTTTTCAAATTTTCTTTTAAAGTTTCCCCGCGACTCAGCACTCACTACCTGATTACTAAGAACCAATTCCTTCCCATCTTTTTTTTTTCTATATATAACTTTATAAAGCTTGAACCGATTATTTCTTGTTCTATCCTGATTACTAACCCTGAGAAATTTGCTTACGTCACCCTTGCTGTATTCCCTGTGGCCTACTGCATGACTTTTTTTTATCCTCGAACATACAGCCACGCCCTTCTCTATCACCACCACCACCACCACCACCACCATCTCTTCCTCCTCTTCCTCTTCCTCCTCATCCTCGCCGCCCAAGCCCACTCCCCATGGACGCAGGAGGCGCAACAAGGGCGTAATGCTTTACGTGAAATCTGGTCTGTCAAGCGTAATGAGTTCACCAGATTCCTCTTATCTGGGGTGGACAAGTCGCGGCTCAACCAACGCTCACTCCACCATGAACTGTGATAGGAGCTGGTTAACTCTCTCTCTCTCTCTCTCTCTCTCTCTCTCTCTCTCTCTCTCTCTCTCTCTCTCTCTCTCTCTCTCTCTCTCTCTCTCTCTCTCTCTCTCTCTCTCTCTCTCTCTCTATCATATATCTATCGCTACTCCTACCGCCAACAGCACTACCTCCTCCTCCTCCTCCTCCTCCTCCTCCTCCTCTTCCTCCTCCTCCTCCTCCTCTTACTCTTTCTCTTCTCCTCCTCTCCTCTTCCTACTGCTACTCTACCTCTAACTCCTCTACCCCCTTCCTCCTCCTCATCATCATCATCAAATATCACTAAAGCAAAAGGGAAAAGAAAACATAAAAGTCACATTAAAAAAAAAAAGTAAAAAAAAATAGATAAATCCTAAAATCGTTCCAAACACTACCGAACTCTCAAGGTTAAGATCAAGTTGACAGGTACAAAAATAATCGAGATAATTAGATAATTACCAGGCGTGGTGGAGGAGTGTCTCACCTGTGCAGTGTTTTTTTTTTTTATGAGGCTCTGAATTTACCAGGTACTGTATAGTAAATTAGCCTACTTGAAAAGTCCCCTGTGACACCTGTAATTAAGCGAGTACCTTGGGGGATGGGTTACCTGACTGCCTCCACCCCCTCCTCCTCCTCCTCCTCTGCTCAGTTATACGTGTTCTTGTGTCGTGTAAAGGGACTGATAGGAAAAGAAAGAAGTTACCAATGTTTTCCCTCGCTTCCTCACCTCCGTTTTCTTTCGTCCCCAGTCGAATGTGACGGACGGACACTCCAAGAAAAGCTCATAAAGATTCAAGCAAAGAAAAGTCGATTTGTTCCTCTTCCCGGGTACAAAGTAAGGTTCTAGGAATTGTTTGTGCAAGTGTGTGTGTGTGTGTGTGTGTGTGTGTGTGTGTGTGTGTGTGTGTGTGTGTGTGTGTGTGTGTGTGTGTGTGTGTGTGTGTGTGTGTAGATGTTTACTCCTCTCTTTCTTTGATCCTTGTGTCTTGTTTCCTGCCACTTCACCTCTCCACCTACACTATACTGTCACAGAAAATAACTTACCACTACCACCGCCATCACAGCCACCACCGCCACAGCCACCGCCGCCACAGCACAATGGGTGAATGGTAAGTGGATGGAATAATCTTCCACCTGCATCCACATCTACTTTCAATACTATCAATTTCTCTTTAGTTTTATCGTTTGACTTACTTCATTTGGCCTTTCCAGATTAATATATGCATTCCAAATATTACTGATATGAATTTTCAGTGTATATATTTATTTGTCATAATTTTTCTTCCTATACATCTATATTTTATGTTCGTTTTTGTATTCCGACCTTGAGTTATTCCTCATTTTTTTTCAGGGTTTATTTTGTTCTTCTTTTTTATGTGACTGAAAAAAAAACACGTTAATTATTATTGTCATTAATATTATTCTTTTATTAATATTCTGGTACTGAATCTCTCTCTCTCTCTCTCTCTCTCTCTCTCTCTCTCTCTCTCTCTCTCTCTCTCTCTCTCTCTCTCTCTCTCTCTCTCTGTGAACAAGGGCCATCCATTTCAATAAGCAAAAATTCTCGTGTCCTCTTCACCTGCCATAATGCAGTATTACTCCTCTCTCTTCTCTCCTAATTGCAACACTAACTTCTGCCTCGCCGCGCCTAAAGAATTGTCCTTTCACTCTCCCTCCTCCTGTCATGCATTAGCTCTTCTGTCTATCGCCCTTCTCCTCCTTTATCCCCTCCTCCTCCTCCTTCTCCTCCTCCTTGTCGTCGTTGCCCTACTCCTCATATTCCTTCTTCTACCCCTCTTTCTCTCTCTCTCTCCTACTACTACTGTTAATGTTAGTGCTCCTACTAAAATTACTGCTACTACAACTACTAGTACTACTACTGGTGGTGGTGGTGTTGGTGGTGGTGCTGCTACTAGCACTTCCCTTCTAGTAACTACCACTTCAGTTTCTTTTTTTTTCCTCTCCCCTCCTTCCTCCTCCTTCTCTTCTTTTTTTTTTTTTTACCAGAAGCTTTAATAGTATCAGTTTTCACCAGATCACACTGCTCCACTCTAGTTCACACCGCATCCACAACTACTACTACAACAACTACTTCTCCTACGACTCCAACCACTGCATCACCTCCATCTCCTCCTCCTCCTCCTCCTCCTTCTGTTCCTCCTCCTCCTTTTCCTCGAAACCGGCACTCCTTCACTTAGCCCTGAATTTCACTCGCTAATTCGTATAATTAAGGGCAATTAACATCAAAGGACAGGTGTCTCGGGCACGGAAGACTGCAAAGCCTTTTTATCCGACCGTCCTGGGAAAGATTTACACTGGCACCAAGACGACACTCTGGCCTTTGAGCTAAATTATGACTTAGCGTTTGAACCAGAACGAATCTAAACTTTTTTTTCTTTCTTTCTTGTCCGGCAAACTCTCACTCTGTCTCCGCGATTCTCTCTCTCTCTCTCTCTCTCTCTCTCTCTCTCTCTCTCTCTCTCTCTCTCTCTCTCTCTCTCTCTCTCTCTCTCTCTCTCATCCAAATTCCTTGTTGGCTCTTGAAACTTCTGACAAAATTAAATACATACCTAAAATAATATAGCTTAACTTTTTTTTTATCTTAGTTTGTCTGCCTGTCTCTGTCTCTCTCTCTCTCTCTCTCTCTCTCTCTCTCTCTCTCTCTCTCTCTCTCTCTCTCTCTCTCTCTCTCTCTCTCTCTCTCTCTCTCTCTCTCTCTCTCTCTCCGGCAAAGCGGCAACGACGTAACTTTCTCTCTAGGGAGTTTAGTAAAGATGAAAAGAAAACGAGAAGGTGAAGATGAAAGTCCGCGACGAGGCAGAAAAGAAGGTGGCAGGGGAAAAGAAAATAGCACGACGAAGATGAAAGAAGTGGGTGGGAGGAAAGTGAGCATGTGGGGGAGGTGAAAGGGACATGAAAGGAGCATGAGGAGGGATAAAGTACGTAGATAACCCAAGGGACATGACAGAGAAGCATGAAAATGACAAACCTGAGAGAGAGAGAGAGAGAGAGAGAGAGAGAGAGAGAGAGAGAGAGAGAGAGAGAGAGAGAGAGAGAGAGAGAGAGAGAGAGAGAGAGAGAGAGAGAGAGAGAGAGAGAGAGAGAGAGAGAGAGAGAGAGAGAGAGAGAGAGAGAGAGAGAGGGGAACCAAGCATTTGATAACATTACAGGGAAGCAGAGTGGCAAAGAGACGCTAGGGGAAGAGAGAGAGCAAGCAAGACACGACCTGACAAACACACACACACACACACACACACACACACACACACACGAGACATGGCAGGCCGCGGAATAGTAAATACGAGAGATAATAATTTCCTTTACAACATTTCCACGCGTTTCTTTTCTTTTTTTTTTTCGCTTTTTCCAGTTTTGGTCACCCTGAACATGTCTGAGCGGGAATGGACGTGTCTTGTGGTGTTTTGCTATCACAGAAAACAGGAGGAGGAGGAGGAGGAGGAGGAGGAGGAGGAGGAGGAGGAGGAAGAGGAGGTGGTGGTGGTGGTGGTGGTGGTGGTGGTGGTGGTGGTGGTGGTGGCATGGTTTCCATTTCAGTTACGTACATCTCCTGTTCTTGCTCTTCCTTTTGCTCCTCCTTCTCCTCCTCCTCCTCCTCCTCCTCCTCCTCCTCCTCCTCCTCCTCCTCCTCCTCCTGCTACTCCTCCTCCTCCTTTACACACAGCAGGAGAAACGACACAAAGGACACAATAAAGAAGCAGCAGTGCAGTATTATAATCATCACGAGTCCCAGAGGAGGTTATGACACAAAGGTTGTCCTCATCCCCTCTCATCCGCCGCTTCTTTACACTCCTGCATCACGTCGCCGGTTCGATCCACGTGTCTGACCGTGGCCCTGACTGTGTAGGTAGCTTAGTGCACAAGACGAAGCTGTGCGAGTGTGTGTCTGTATGTCTGCCTGTGTGTGTGTGTGTGTGTGTGTGTGTGTGTGTGTGTGTGTG
>NC_087158.1:12963299-12980799 GCF_035594125.1 Scylla paramamosain
GCCACACCTAAACAAAAAATGGAAAGTTAGTGTTGTCGTACCAGACATTGTGAGGCACCCACTGACACATACTGGAGGCAGTGCGTAGACTGATTTATGTATTTGGAGTTTACGTTCCCTGGTCTTCCAAAACAGATATATTCCCGAGCTTTGTCAAGTTCCGTAGCCACACCCAAATAACACGTGCAAAAAAACACCATCGTTGCAGTACCCTGTATTCTGAGACACACATTGGTGGCAGCGCATAAATAAACCTGTACACTTGGAGTTCATGTTCCCTTGACTTCCAAGGTAGACAGTTCCAAATTTTGCCACACCCATACATAACATACGAAGACAGAGAGAGAGAGAGAGAGAGAGAGAGAGAGAGAGAGAGAGAGAGAGAGAGAGAGAGAGAGAGAGAGAGAGAGAGAGAGAGAGAGAGAGAGAGAGAGAGAGAGAGAGAGAGAGAGAGAGACTGGTTAGCGTTGCTATGCAAGCCTTTGTGAGAAACCAGCTAACACTGTTGGCAGCGCGCGGATAAGACTACAAAATCCCTAAATATGTAATGCAGCAACGGACACACACCTCGGCCTTGGCAGAAAGACCTCATTGACCTGCAGACAAGAGAAAGGAGGAACTGGGAGGGACGCGAGTGTGGCACAGTATGGGACAGAAGGGAGGGTGAGAAATGGGGCGGTAATGGTGGTAGTAGTAGTAGTAGTAGTAGTAGTAGTAGTAGTAGTAGTAGTAGTAGTAGTAGTAGTAGTAGTAGTAGTGGTGGTGGTGGTGGTGGTGGTGGTGGTGGTGGTGGTTGTGGTGGTGGTGGAAGTGGTGGTGGTGTAAGCAGTAGTAGTAGTAGTAGTAGTAGTAGTAGTAGTAGTAGTAGTAGTAGTAGTAGTAGTAGTAGTAGTAGTAGTAGTAGCAGCAGTAGCAGTAGTACTTTTTATGACGAAAACTTGTAAAAAAATCGTGCGAATTGCGTAAATAGGTGTTTGATAGTTTATTCCTTCATAACTATAACTGCGTGCATACTGCTCCTCCTCCTTCTCTTCCTCGTCCTTCTCCTCCCTTCATCACTGTCTCCCTCGTGGCTTATTTATTCACTTTCTTTATTTCTTCCTTATTCTCCCTCATTCCTTGCTTTAATCAGTCATGTTCTTCTTTCCTCAGCAAGACGTGACCTCGGCAGTTACATTTCCCTTGTTGTGTTTTAATTAATTAGTCTTTCCTCCTTTCCTTCTTTGCCTCTCTTCTGTTTTTTTTTTTATTTCTATCCATTGTCCCTATCCTTTACCAGCCTTGTCACTGTCCTCCCTCCCTTTTTTTTTTCATTTCTCTTTATTTTTTTCTTTTCTTTATCCGCTAGAATCGCCATCCATCTTGTCCTCCCCTTTCTCTTCCTCTTGTGTTCCTCCTATTTCACATATTTTTTTTCGTTTCATGTTACTTTTCTCTTCTGCGTCTCTCCTTTCACCTTCAGTTTCCTGGAAAAAGGACACCTTCAACCTGACCATCATCAGGGCTGTCACTACTGTCACCATAGCTGGCCACGATAACTAAAACAATTATCACTGAAACCGATAAATCGATAGCGATAACCTTATCGGTAACGATAATCGATAACTGGCGATGAATTTATCACCCGATAACTGATAACCGATAAATCTATAAATTCAAAATTCCGATACTAGCGATAACGATATTGATATTTTAAATAAAAACACTGATAAATCCAAATCTTTATTTTTGCCTTCATCTTAAAAATAAAAAAAAATAAAAAAATTCAATGTTTATCCTGTCTCTTCACTAATCAAAAGTAGTTTTAAGTAAAATAACTACATCTGATTTTGAAAGTTTAAAACTTCAACATACTCATCTTCCAAAAACTAAAATGATCGATTACCGCTAGTTAGGAAAAAGAAGTATCGGCGATACCGATAAATCGATAACCCGGGAACAATAATTATCAGATAACCGATAACCCGATATTGTTACCGCGATACGATAACTTATCGCGATAACGTCCACCTATGACTGTCACCAGTACCACTACCAACCCCACCATCACCATCATAACATCACTCACAGCTCCTTCTGCTCTCTTCTTTTACTGTATCCCTGGAATGTGAATCAGTCAGCCAATCAATCAATCAATCAATCCTTAAAAAAAAAAAGTAACCACAACACATACTACCAATAATACACACACACACACACACACACACACACACACACACACACACACATATATACACACTTACCTACTCCCTTCCCCCAACACTTCCATAAAAGTACTCCCCCATCACCCCCGCAGCACATCCATAAAAGGCTCAAATCATATCACTCACCCAGAAATAAACACCATAAAAACACACGAATCTGAAGGTACGTAAAATCAGCACTGACGTCACACACACTTCGTACCCTGGAGTCAAGAAGGCGAGGAATTTACCCCGTCAATAATACGCACAATGATCCAGGCCAACCACCACCACCACCACCACCACTAGTGCCACCTGCCCAGCGCTCCTCTCATCACCTTCCTCTCACACCTGACAGTCAGCAGCTTACAGGTCGATGGGAATGTCACCTTGAAGGGTCTTTACATATTCACCCCTTTATTCATTTTTTTTTTTCGTTTTCTCTCTTTCATGGAGTGTGACATTTTGAGGCTTCTTGTTTTTATTAATGATGGGTATTGGTAGTGGTGGTGGTGGTAGTGGTGGTGTTTATTGTTACTTATAATTCTATGTATAACTTGAGCTAACCTAACTAAACCAAACGTAACTTAGCTAACTTGACCCAACCTAACATAACATAACTATCCTTACGTATAACTTAAGCTAACCTAACAACACCAAGCATAACTAATCAGCCAAACCTAACTAAACCACACATCACTTAACCTAACCTAGTCAAATCTAACAAACTAACAAATTAATCTAGCTTAATATAACAGGACACCTAACCTAACCTAACTAAACCTAACCAAACTTAACCTGATCCAACTTATCCTAACGTAACTTAATCTAACCTAATATTACATACACTAACTTAACCTAACCTAACCTTATTTAACCTAACACTGTACCCGTATGCCAGCGTAATATTTCAAGTGGATTTTTCTTTTTATCTTTCCTTAGTTTGGGTCATAATTGCTGTTATTCTAATTATGCACACTCTATACCTTGTCAATAGTCGGTAACAGAAAGATAAAATGAATGCTGTGGTCAATTAACTTTTTTTTATTTATCTATATCTATCTGTATATCTATTTATTTATTTATCTATCTACCTGTGTATCTGTATCTACCTTTCTTTCTATCTCTCTGCAAATCTGTCTACCTCTAAATCTATCTGTCTATCTACCTATGTATCCTTCTATCTTATCTATCTGTCTGCCCTTCTACCTACCCACCTTCCTACGTATATCCACGACAAACTGCCAAAGGTACGAATCTAAGCTGCAAGAAACAACGGGTGACATCTACTTAACACAGGTGTCCAGCCATCTCACACCTGTCTTGACCAACGAGTACCGGAGTTGAAATCAAAAGCAAGTACCTGTAACAACGTGTAGCACAAATCTGTAATACCTGAAGTGTTACCTAGAAAGAATGGCATCTCTGTACTAGTGTTTCTGGGTGCTGGAGTGTGCGTGTAGGAGGGAGTTAAGGGCTCAAGGGAAAGGGGGAGAGGAGGACCCAAAGGACGCGTCTAACCCTTCATTCTTTTCACCTCTTTTTTCCAACTCGATTTTTTTCCTGTGGGTGTCTCTTGCGGTGTAAATAATAGAGGAAAAATCCATCACGGCAGCCAGGAGGGTGTCAGATCCAGAGGAGAGGGATTGGCGGGAGACACACACACACACACACACACACACACACACACACACACACACACACACACACACACACACACACACACACACACACACACACACACATCCACCCACCCACCCACGTACGCACTCATCCCTCACCTACACACACACACACACACACACACACACACACACACACACACACACAAACAGAGATTTTACTGACCAATAGAGTACAAAGTCTAAATGAGAAATAGTGAGTACAATTTAAGTTTTAAGTTATGCAATAGAGGATGAGTCAATAAAGCAGAACAAATATAGCAAAACACTAGCACGCACACACACACACACACACACACACACACACACACACACACACACACACACACACACACACACACACATTCTCATCTGTGGCTTTTCCTTCTTATCTTATTTCTCCCCACTCTCCTTCTCACTCATCCTGACTCTCTCTCACGCTGCCTCAGTCTCCCCCTCGCTCTTTCCTTCTGCCTCCCATCCGCTGTGGGTTAAAGATCAAAGTCGAGAAACGCGCGCCTCCAGGGAAATCTTGGCGTGAGTTGCTGCCTCTCTTAGGACCTTGTGTCGTTAAAGCTATTGTATTGACGGCACAGCTGGGATATGTACCCTCCCTCTGCCCTTCCCTCTCTCTCTCCCGTGGCCCTTTCTCCCTTGCCCCTCTCCCTCTCTCCCTTCTCTCCACTATAACCATGCTCCTTTATCTCTCTTTACCTCCTTACCTACCTGGCCCTTACCTTCCCTATCCTTTAAGCTAAGTACCTGTCTTTTTTCATCGTAAGATTATCATTTTTTTCCCTATCCTTCATTGTCCTACTCAAGTTTTCTCTTTTTTTTTTATCTAGTTGTCCATGTTTCTCTTGTCTTTCTTTATAGTTTTAATGTTCCTCTATTCATTAAGTCAGATATCTCTTTTTTTTTTATCGTCCACTGCCTAACCCAAGTTCTCTCTTTCTTATCATCTCCTTTTCTATGCTTCCTTTTACCTCTATTTCCTTACGAATCTCGAAGTTAATCGTATTTTATTCATCCTTCCTTATCTAAGTTAATTTTCTTCTCTCTTTATCTCCTTATCTATATATATTTCCAGTCATCACCCTTTACCTTTTTACCTTTCTCTATTCTTAGCCTGTCCTCCCTGTGGCTAAGCATTTTCCTCCCTCTATCCTTCCTCATCTCTCTACTTCACCTGTCTATTTCCCTCCTATATTCTTATTTATCTATTTAAACCTCTTTCCTTTTTCGCTGGCCTTTTATTCTCCTACACAAACTCCCTTCTTTTTCTTTTCATTCTTATCTATATTTCTCTTATCGTTATTCACCTTGTTCTTTATCTTCTATGAAACTACTGTAGGTAACTGTCCTCCTCTTGTACCTTGCCCTTCTCTTCTCTGTCTAACCTCCCTTTATCTTCCCTTCATCTCCTGTTCTTCCCCCTTAATAAATTAAACTATACTTCCTTTCTCCTTCCATTATTCCTCACCATCTCCTTGTCTCTACTCCTCCATTCTCTTACCTCAGTTATTTTCATTTTTTTCTTCCTTATCTTCTACTGACTTTTATTTTCCCTTCTTATCTCCTTATAGTATTTATTTATTATTTTTTACTTTTCTCTACGTGTCCCTTTCCTATTCGCTTTCCCCACCTCGATATCTCCTTTAATAGAATATCTCTTCTTCCGCTCTCACTACATTCCCTCCTCCTCCTCCTCCTCCTCTTCCTCCTCCTCCACCTTCTCCTCTCCGATCTCCTCCTGTTCCTTGTATTCTCCATTACTTGCGCCTCCTCCTTCTATCTTTTCCTGACGATTCCTCACTCCTCACATGTCTCCTCTCCTTCCTCTCTTTACTTTCCCTCACCTCTCATCACCATAACATTCTCCTTCTCTCTCTCTCTCTCTCTCTCTTCTTCCATATTAGCTCCCTTTCCTTCTCTCTTTTCATTTAGGGGCGTGAAGGCACAGGGGAAAAGAGGGCAGGGAGCGGAAAGAAGAGGGAAGGAGAATGAAGAAAAGGGAAAATTAGTGAGAGAAAAAGCGGGAAAGGTCAAAAGGATCAGAGTGGGAAGAATTACTTGAGATAGTGACCTTTGATATGAAAGAATCACTAACGTATACTCAGATCTGCTATTTTTCCTCCTCCTCCTCCTCATCCTCCTCCTCTTCCTTCTCCTCCTCTTCTTCCTCCTCCATCACCACGCCCACTACCATTGTCCTTCCATTCGTCCTTTTCCTTCACTTGCTACTCTATACTTACTCCTCCTCCTCCTCCTCCTCCTCCTCCTCCTCCTCCTCCTCCTCTTTGACAACTCAGACAAAAGGGTTTCGAAAGCAAGCAAGAGTAATATGTACAAAGTGAGCAACAGGTGAGAGAGAGAGAGAGAGAGAGAGAGAGAGAGAGAGAGAGAGAGAGAGAGAGAGAGAGAGAGAGAGAGAGAGAGAGAGAGAGAGAGAGAGAGAGAGAGAGAGAGAGAGAAAGAGAGTAATTTTACATTTGCATTTCATTCAAATACTTCAATGAATAATAAGCAAACTGAATAAATACACAATTTAATTATAAACAAAAAGAAAATCCTCGTCCCTTAAAATAAAACAAAAGAGACAAAGCAATTAAAAAATCAATCAGGAAAATTAACTTCAAAAACTTTTATACGAAAGAAAAGAGTAATTTGGAAGCGACTACCCCTTTCTTTCTCTCTCTCTCTCTCTCTCTCTCTCTCTCTCTCTCTCTCTCTCTCTCTCTCTCTCTCTCTCTCTCTCTCTCTCTCTCTCTCTCTCTCTCTCTCTCTCTCTGTCACACACACACACACACACACACACACACACACACACACACACACACACACACACACACACACACACACACACACACACAGATGCGAAATATAATCCAGTATCGAGGTCAAGAAAGTGTTTACGAATGCAGGTAACCTTTCCCTCACCTGTCCTCCCACCTGAGTGTGGCGTGACCTCACTAATTACCGCCCACCGCGCACTCACCTCAGCTATCACCTGTTATCCTTTATTCACCTCCATTCACTTTTCAATCCTAATTCTAAGTATTTTCTCACCATTTTTTTCACTGTAGGACAAATATTTTTCCTTAATCACATATGTACGAGAGTTTAAACGCGTATTTTTGTACTAGTTCTGCAGCTAAGAAAAATAGAAAATTAACCTCATATTTCCTCCCACCCCCCTCTCTCTCTCTCTCTCTCTCTCTCTCTCTCTCTCTCTCTCTCTCTCTCTCTCTCTCTCTCTCTCTCTCTCTCTCTCTTGCTTCCATTGTAGTATAATGTTAAGTTTCCTCTTCAGTGTTTGTTTCTCTGTCCTATTTCTTCCATTTCCTTTATTCTGATATATTTCTTCCCATTTCTCTTTTCAGCCCAGTTACCACATCCTGCCATTTATATCCTGCTTTCTGTCATTTTTTAATTCTCTCAAACATTTTATTCCTTCAAAATCAGACCCATTTCTTCGTTTAAATTATCCTACAAGTTTTCAGATGCATTTTTCGTACTGCAGTCTTCGTAGTTAAAGAATCTCCAAAACTAACACTTTTTTTTTATTTTGCATTCGAGCGAAAAGGTTAAGTTTCGTCAGTAATATTTGTTTCTGTGCTTTATTTCTTTAATATCGTTTTTATTCTAGATTATTTCTTCCTACTTCTCTTTTTTCGTACCAATCATCACATCCTGTCATTTATTCCCTTCAGACTGTCACATAGTTTTTCACCTCGGGGGGCTTTCTGAAATATAGGTTCAGCATTTCTCATTTTTTTCTTTCTTTTCCTCGTCTATCTCTTTCCATCATCTTTTCATCACCATATTTTTTTTCGTCATTTATTGCTTGTTATTTCTTATTTACGTACTTCCTTTTATCATTCGTTTATTAAATCCAAAACACTTTCTCGACTTTTCCTTTTACTTTTTGGTATATTTTCGTTTTCCTGTTTTTCTTTCCTCTCGCTTTTCTATTCCTGTAATTAAGTGTCGAAGGTAACATTTACATAATTTATTACTTAATGAAATTTTAAACATTATCTCTCAGTTACTTCTAATCTCTCTCTCTCTCTCTCTCTCTCTCTCTCTCTCTCTCTCTCTCTCTCTCTCTCTCTCTCTCTCTCTCTCTCTCTCTCTCTCTCTCTCTCTTTTTATGTATAATGGAAGTCAGCATAAAAGAAAATGACTAATGATAAAAATGGCGCTTTTATTTCGTCTCATAAAAGGGAGGCTTCTCATCACCAGCGGCTTCGTGTCTCATCACACTCACCACGCCTTTATGTGCGCGGCGGCGGCGGCGGCGGCGGTGGTGGTGGTGGTGACTGTCATGGTGACGGCGGTGGCAATGGTGTTGGTGGTGGTAGTTGTGGTGGTGGTGGTGAACATACATAAGATAATAAAACAGTAAAAGAAATGAATAAATAGATAAATAAGCAGATGAATAGACAGGTTGACAGATATAGACAGGTATAGATGACATATGTAGATAGATAAGTAGAGAGATAGATAAGTAAGTTTATAAAAAAAATAGATTGGCTAATTGAGACAAAGATGAATTAATTAGTTGACCGACAAATAAAAACTAAAACTATGAATAAGGAGAGAGAGAGAGAGAGAGAGAGAGAGAGAGAGAGAGAGAGAGAGAGAGAGAGAGAGAGAGAGAGAGAGAGAGAGAGAGAGAGAGAGAGAGAAAGGAATCCTACTAACTAAATCTTCAACTGGAGGAGAAGGAAAAAAAGACAATGAAGAGGAGGAGAAGGACAAAAACGAAGAAAAAGAAGAGGAAGACGACTACTACGACGATGGTGAGGAGGAGGTAGGGGTGGGGGGAGATAACAGCAGGAGGGGACATACGAGTAATGAAGAAGAGCTAAAAGGGAAGAAACAGCGGACTTTTCATCCGTCAGAGTATTATAAGTTGTTGGGGAACTGAGAGTGAGAATACAAAGAAAACGATTTAAGATTGAGGCTAAAGAAGAAGAAGAAGAACAACAACAACAACAACAACAACAACAACAACAACAACAACAACAACAACAACAACAACAACAACAACAACAACAACAACAAGAAAGCTGAAGGAAGGCGAGAAGAGAGAAAGTAAAACGACAGATAAAAAAAAACATGTACCAGAAGTGGGAGAGAGAGAGAGAGAGAGAGAGAGAGAGAGAGAGAGAGAGAGAGAGAGAGAGAGAGAGAGAGAGAGAGAGAGAGAGAGAGAGAGAGAGAGAGAGAGAGACATATAACCAACAAAACATTCTTTATAAGTTTCACACACAAAAAAAAAAATCGAAAAACTAAACTATGATTAATAAAAGAAAAGAATGTGGAAGACCAATTACACTTTTTATTTCTGCTAACAATCCTATCTGGTCGGGCACTCTCTCTCTCTCTCTCTCTCTCTCTCTCTCTCTCTCTCTCTCTCTCTCTCTCTCTCTCTCTCTCTCTCTCTCTCTCTCTCTTTCTTGAAACAATGCACAGTAGAGAATCATCACTAACACTCTCCTACTTCTCCTCCTCCTCCTCCTCCTCCTCCTCCTCCTCCTCCTCCTCCTCCTCCTCCTCCTCCTCCTCCTCCTCCTCCTCCTCCTCCTCCTCCTCCTTCTCTTCCTCCTCCTCTTTCATGCTCAAAAAAATACACGTGGCCTACCCTGATGACCTGATACGCCGCCCAGTCAATGGCAGCTCATTGTCCCAAACGAAGAATGGAACACAAAACAACACCTTGATAAAAACGCGTCTCAATAGTACACTTCGAGAACATGGAGAGAAAAAAAAAAAAAGGGAAGAAAAAAAGAAATACAACCTGCAGAAAATAGTGAAAAAGAAAATATAAATGAGAAAGGGCATCTATGAGAAAGTTGGGCTTGATAGGAAAGTGAGATTGAAGGAATAGGGGAAACAATAATTGAGGTCTTGCAAAATATTGGAACAGGGAAATAAGACTGGGTCCTTGAAATAATGGAAAATAAAACCTACAAACAATACGGAAAAAAAAATGGAAATGAGGAGGGAAACTGAGAAACTGAGTGCATGGAAATAATGAAGAGTAAGAAAGGAATAGAGAAAATCACAAATACCTTGGGAAATAATTAAATAAGTAGATAAGGCTGAGCTCTTGAAAAGAATCTAATAAAGAGAAAAAGTTGATAATTAAAGAAAAAAAATGGAGTCTTGAAAATAGAAAAAGAGGAAAATATAATAATAATAATAATAATAATAATAATAATAATAATAATAATAATAATAATAATAATAATAATAATAATAATAATAATAACAGGAAATTAAAGATAAAATTAACCCCACGTAAAAAGTAGAAAAAAAACTTGTAATGAAAGGAATTGGAAAGAAAGCGGAGCCTTGAACAAAATAGAAAAAAAAATGAATCCTTGAAAAAGAAAATAAGAAACGAAATCTGAGTTTTGAAAAAAAAAATACAGAAAAAGAAAAGATGGAGGCCTTGAAGAAAATAAAAACGAAAAGAGAAACGTGATCCAATGAGAAAAAAATTCCTTGAAAAAAAAAATAAAGAAGAGAGAAAACTAGGACCTTGAAGAAAAAAAAGGTTCTGAAAAAAAAATCCACTTTAGATTGATATTTCCACCCAAAAGAAAATATTACAAACTCTAATCTCTAAAACAACAACAAGAGGATGAAAGAGTCTTGTAGTAGTTAATGAAGCTTTTCATGTTATTTGGTGCCGTCACTGACAACTCAATGAGAAGAAACTGCTGCTATCACTTATTTATCCCAAACTGACGTTGAATTCGCAGAGATTTTTTGAAATATTCTTCTGTAATTTACATTTTTGGGGGGAGAGTGGTATAATAAGTGAGCGTTTCTCTTTAATTTTTACTTCCTTAGTCACACTTCTAAATTAATACCAAAAGAAATAAAAAACAACAAGCGCAGCAACAACAACAACAACAACAACAATAACAATCCTGAAATTACCCATCACTGGCAATCTTTATCAGTCACTGGTAAATGACTGACTGACTGACTGATTTAATGCGTCACAACAACAGGGTCATAAGGTGCAAATCATCGGCAGACCTACACACCTCCCACCCATCCACAGGCACGCCCCGCCCATCCCTCACGCTACGCCCTTCCTTCCCGTCCCTCCCCTACCATTGTCCCCTCACGCTGGGCCGCCCTTCCTCCCAGCCACCTCGGGACAAGCTCAGCAAGTGTTGTGATGTTGGGAGCGATAAAACTGCATATATTCCCTTCCGATTCGAGTGAAAGAGCGAGTGATGTGTGTGTGTGTGTGTGTGTGTGTGTGTGTGTGTGTGTGTGTGTGTGTGTGTGTGTAGTATGCTCGTACCTAAGTATTTGCATGTATGTATGCATAATGTGCGTGTGTGTGTGTGTGTGTGTGTGTGTGTGTGTGTGTGTGTGTGTGTGTGTGTGTGTGTGTGTGTGTGTGTGTGTGTGTGTGTGTGTTTGAGCACGTGTGTGTGTGCGTGCATGAGCGTGTATACTATATACGCCACTATATATGCATGTATGTATTTATGTATGCATGCGTGTCACTGTGGATGGATTAAAGTGCATGTAAACTAATATCGTTCGAGCCCCGCCCCCTTCTCCTCCACCACCACCACCACCACCACCACCACCACCACCACCAACAGGCTGAGGGGAGGCCCTGCGCTGCCATGCATATTTGAGAGCATCAGTCAGACCCAGGGCGGGGCGGTGGTCACAAGGCACACACCGCCCATCCGTAGCCCCTCCGCCCTTCCACCTACCTCGTCCACACAATTCCACCCTCTCAGTTCCTACCACTCTATACGTCTTTATCCACACACAGTCCTTCCACCTCTTTATGTATCTCTTCCACACACCACTCGCAGTCTCCATTCTTTCATACTTCTTTATTTATTTTCAGTTCCTCCATTCCACCTCTTCCACACAATTCCACGCTCAATTTTAAATACGTCTTTGTCCATGCGTAGTTCTTCCACTTTTCCATCCACCCCTTCCATGTAGCTGTACACTTTCAATTACATTCTTTCATACATTTTCTTTATCCACTTAGAGTCCTTCCACTTTTCCATCCATCTCATCTACATACCATATCCACCACTTCCATTCTTTCATCCACTTTCTTCATCTATCCACAGGTCCTCCAAATATCATCCATCACTTCCATCCCTCCATCCAATCTCCTAACTTGACCTAACCTAACCTAACTTAACCCTCCACCTCTCTCAGCACCATCCATCACCTCCATCCACTTTCCCCATTAACCCACATCCTCTCCAGCCCTCCATCCATCTCCCTCGTCGGTTCAGCTCCTCAAACCTTACCCCTTCCTCTCACCTCCACATTATACCACCTCTTCACTCCCCCTCCCTCCACTCCCACTCCCTCCATAAACCTCGGTCATTCACCTCTGTCTCCACACCCTCCATTGACCCCTCCCTCTCCCTCTCTCTCCTCCTTCTCCTGCCCCTCCTCCTCCTCCTTCTATCTTGCATTAACCATCCCCCACACTGTGCTACACTTTTAAAGATTTTATCATACGTTGGTCACAATCTCGTAACTATGTATTTTTGCTGTCATTATTACTTCGTGTTCTCGTCACCTGTTCCTGATTGTATTATTATTTCAAGCAGGTGTTTCAAGTGTCTGTGAATAATATAAAAGGCGAATAGGAAAGATGAATGTGAAATGAATAAGAAGAGTGAAGGGGTGGGTTATGTGAGTTACTATAAGTAGGAAGATAAATAAAAGTGGTTTGCAAAGTGTTGCGATGTGGTTCTATAGATGCAAATCACTACTACTGTAGCCTTTATTGTCAAACGGTCTTAATTTCTAGTTCAGCTGAAAAGGAAGAGTGAAAAGATGTAGTAGTAATAAAGAAAACAGAGGGGAAAAAATAGAGATAAAGAAAATAAGGATAAAAGCAAAGAGGATTAATGAAATGAGAAAGAAACGTAACAATAAATAGAAAAGGAGGAAAATAAAGTAAGGACGAAAAAGATGGAGAGAGAAAGAATGCACACACACACACACACACACACACACACACACACACACACACACACACATAAAAGATAAATCCAGTTCTAGCTAGGTATGGAATGGTGCTCTTCTGCCACCCACCTCTCTCTCTCTCTCTCTCTCTCTCTCTCTCTCTCTCTCTCTCTCTCTCTCTCTCTCTCTCTCTCTCTCTCTCTCTCTCTCTCAACCAAGCTAGAGGTGTGTTGTAAATTAATATCAAGGAAGCATCTCGTCTAATTTGATTGGCGTTGTAAACATTTTGGTACCCCACTGTTCACTGCCGCGTCAGGTACAGCGAGGGATGAGTGTGTGACAGCATGAAGCCTTGCCGGTGTTAGGGATGCGAGGGGGACGAGAGGGGAGAGAAGAGGGAAGAGGACAGATTACATAGCAGAGGAGCGGTGAGAAGAGGAGAGGAGAGGAGAGGAGAGGAGAGGAGAGAGAGGACAGATTTCATGAGTGGTGAGGAGATGGGAAAGGAAGAAAGGAGAGAAGAGGGGAGAGGAGAGAATATGTAGGACAAGAGTGGTGAAAAAGAATTTGAGAGATGAGAAGACTGGAAGAGTGGAGAGGATAAAGGAGAGGACAGCAAAGGTTAAGGGTGAAAAGAAGATGAAGAGATGAGAAAGGTAGAGGATATGGGAAATGAAACGAAAGGAAAGAGGAAAGATAAAAAAAAAACATAGAAGAATGGATGAAATAAATGGAGAGGAAAGCAAATAAACGAGGTAAGGAGAAAGAGGAGAAGAGAGAGGGGAAGAGAAGAGGGGAGGAGAGGAGCATCATGATATAAGAGGGCAAAGATGAAGAAAGGTAAAGAAAAGAAGAAAGATGATGATTAAGGAGAAAGGAGAGGAGAAGAAAAGAAGGAAAAAGAAAGGGAATAAGAGGAAAAGAGGAAAAAAAGAATAGTGGGGAGGGGAGAGAAGGCTAAGGATGGCGGGGAGTATTTCCTAGAGCACGGAATATGCTGAGAATTTTTAATAAAATATCCCTTTGTTCCGGGCACGAGCACCTGTTTCTTGGTGGAGCCCCGTGACGCACCCTCACCCCCTGACCTCTCTCACCCCCACCCACTTCCCACCCACCTGCCTTTCCTTCCTTGGACAAACCCACCCCACATCAGCAACCTTACACCCATACGTCCATACCTCCCTCACCTCCACCCTCTCCCCCACCCGTCCACCTATCCCTCCATCCTTACAGACCTTCCACCCATCCATTCACTCACTCATCTCTTTCATCATCCACCCACTCACTTATTCGACTTTCCACCCATGAGTTTTTATACATTCATCCTTTTCCACTCATCCACCCACTCACCTGCTCAATTTTCTATCTACCCATCTACACACTCACCTTCCATTCACTACTTCACCTACCTACCTAATGATGACTAAATTGAAAAACATGAACGTAAATTCTAACTTGATTTTATGGATTAATAATTTCTTGACTCATCGACCACAATATGTCAGCTTTCAGGGTGCAAAATCGAGTGTCGTCATTACAAACACAGGTGCTCCTCAGGGTTGTGTGTTGTCACCCATGCTTTTTACTATATACACAAGTGACTGTGTGTGTCGGGATGTGAACTGCCGTTTGTTTAAGTATGCTGATGATACTGTCCTTGTGGGTCGGTGTGGTAATGATGACACTGCATACCGAGAGGAGGTGGAAAAGTTTGTGGACTGGTGCAACAGCAACTTTTTAGAGTTAAATGTAAAGAAAACAAAAGAGATGGTCGTAGACTACAGCACTTCATTATATGATCACCCTCCTCTGTTTGTAAATGGTGAGATGGTGGAGCGAGTCAAGGAATATAAATACTTAGGAACAATAATTGATGATAAATTTTCTTTTAATAATAATGTTGAGACACTTTACAAAAAAAATCAATTCTAGAATGTATTTTGTAAGGCAATTAAGTAAACTAAGAATTGACAGAAAGATTATGGATATATTCTATTCAGCAATAATACAATCTGTTCTTTCGTTTAATATAACTTGCTGGTACGGAAATTGTAACATTGAATTAAAAAAACAAACTTTGTAAAATAATGAAAAATTGTGGGAAACTTGGGGTTGAGAACATCATCCCTCTTGTAGAAATTTATAAGAAAGCAGTTGTCCGGAGATGTGAGGTAGTACGACATGATCCCATTCATCCTTTAAACCAATATTATCAAATGTTACCCTCTGGAAGAAGGTTGAGGTCATTATACTGTAGAACATCAAGATATTCAAGATCTTTTGTACCTAGCAGTATTAAAATGTTAAATGAACAACAGACAATCTACCAGTAGCACAGACCGGGTTTGTTCCTGTGGCCTGTAAATGACCAATGTGTGTGAGTAGTACGAGGAGTGTATGACGTATGTGCGGTTTTATCACTTTTACTGAGAGCTCATGAAGCAATTTTCATGTATTATACGTGACAATAAAGTATTTATTATCATTATTATTATTATTTATTATTATTATTACCGTCCCTTCTAACCAAACGCTGTTCCACCTAACCACCAAACTATCCACTCTCTATACCTGTTCAATTACAATGTACGTAATTCGGACACTGTCTTATTAAGGAAATGGCAGCTTCAGCGGACTTTTTTTCACATTTGTTGTCCTTAACCTTAGTTTCTCATACAAAAAGTAAATAAATAAATGATGAATATATAAACACACAAGACAATATATGTGAAAAAAAATAAGATAAAATTAACGAATAAACAAAATACAAATAGATATATAAATGGATAAAAAAGATAAATAAATAAATGAATAAATAAATAAGAAAAATTCCCCTATGGTATTTATTCTCTTCTTTCTATCCGCTGTACATGTCTTCCACATTCAGTGCTGTCCATCCATCTTTACGCATTAGCTCATGACTCCAATCCACTTTAGGAGCCTTCATTCTTCTACTAATCACTTCCACCTTTGCCTTCCACTGCCATCAATCGACCGCCAACCACTTACGTCCAAGCTCCATCTTCTCTACTTCCATTCATAAGAGAGCGTGAGTGTGTCATTTTACTCCACATTTTTTATTCAATGTCAACATCTGGATGATGATGTAGAAGTAGCAGTATTAGGAGTAGTGGAAGTGGTAGAAGTGGCGGTGGTAGTAGTAGTAGTAGTAGTAGTAGTAGTAGTAGTAGTAGTAGTAGTAGTAGTAGTAGTAGTAGTAGTAGTAGTAGTAGTAGTAGTAGTAGTAGTAGTAGTAGTAGTAGTAGCAGCAGCAGCAGCAGCAGCAGCAGCAGCAGCAGCAGCAGCAGCAGCAGCAGCAGCAGCAGCAGCAGCAGCAGCAGCACCACCACCACCACCACCACCACCACCACCACCACCACCACCACCACCACCACCAACACTAGCAGTAGTAGTACTAGTAATAGAAGCAGCAGCAGCAGCAGCAGCAGTGGTAATAGAAGCAATAGTAGCAGCAGCAGTTATAAAAAAAAATAATAACACTTCAATTTATATTCCAATAATTCGCTTCCATTTCCTCCTATCAAAATGAACCAAAAGTACACCAGTTCAACACCCACATACAAAAAATAAGGAGAAAGTTACTGACATAAAGAGAGAGAGAGAGAGAGAGAGAGAGAGAGAGAGAGAGAGAGAGAGAGAGAGAGAGAGAGAGAGAGAGAGAGAGAGAGAGAGAGAGAGAGAGAGAGAGAGAGAGAGAGAGAGAGAGAGAGAGAGAGAGAGAGAGAGAGAGAGAGAGAGAGAGAGAGAGAGAGAGAGAGAGAGAGAGAGAGAGAGAGCCAGGTAGAGTGAGGCAGGTCGAGGTGCAGTCAGAATAAAAATCTACAAAAACTAAATTTAATCTGCTGGAATATTTAATGGGGAGTTTAGTGTTTGCTGCCCTCCCCACGTCCTCTTAACTTCTGGGCGGGTGCCTCACGAACCTCTGACCGCCCCAGCACAGTGACGTCAGCAGTCTGGGGCGGAAGGAAGGAAGGAAGGGAGGGAAGGAAGGAGGGGAGCGAGACGAGCATAAAATTTTCCTGGTTTCGATTTTAACGCCATTGATCAGCGGGGGAGGGAGGGAAAGAGATTACTGGAGCCAGACATGGGAATAAAAGAAATTAAAATCGTAAGGGGAGCTACAAGAAGCCATCACGCCTACACTTGACAGGCCCTGCATTGAACACAGGTGCAGTACATTACACACTTGTATCTATCTTTTATTCCTATCTATAAATTGATCTAATCTCTGCATGCAAAAACAGAAGTGAAGAGAATGAAGTTGAATGTTGGTTGCTGGATGTAGGAGACGCTGAAGGAAGAAAGCTGATTGGATGATTGATTGATTCATTCATTCATTCATATTTGAGCTATAACAAGGAAGAAAGGCAGAGAAGAAATAATTTGATTGACAAGCTAACTAAATGATTGATTGACTGACTGATTAATTGACTGATTGATTGACTCTCTCACCCACTGAATCATTGACATTCACTGACTGCCCGACTGACTGAACGACTGACTGACTGACTGATTGGTTGATTAATTTATTCATTCATTCACTGCATTTATGAGCAGCAACGAGCAAGAAAGAGTTGCTTGAGGCAATTAGAGAAGTGGAAACAGATGGTTAACTAGTTAGCGAGAGGGAGGGAGAAAACAGAA
>NC_087158.1:12985799-12988299 GCF_035594125.1 Scylla paramamosain
TGTATCTCATCTTTCTTCCTTGGTGTTGCTTTGTTGTCCTTTGTGTTCCTTTGTATTCTCCATGACATCCTCCCTCCTTTATATCACCCATCAGCCTCACCTGCCGTGCTTCGTGAATGCAAGAGAAACACCTGGCACACCTGGCCTTTAACAATTAACTTTTTTAATTATCTGCTCTTTTCCTCTCTCTGATTTACTATTTTTGAGTTACATTTGCACTTTTTAGATTAATGTTTCGTAAGTAAGTTTTTTTTTTCTCATGTACTTTCATTCCTTTTTTTTTTTTTTATAATGGGCAAGAGGTTATGTTGTTGTTTTTTTACCTTACTTTCTCAAATTTGGATACCTATTTTTTGGAGCTGCTGGTACGTATATTCTGTATTTGCTTTGCTTGTTTATCTTTTTTTTGGTTTTATTTATCATTAATGGTATTTTCTTTCCTTGCAGTATATAGTCCGGTTTTCTGTCCTCAGTCATATTCGTTCAGTTATTCATTTACATATTCATTCATTCACTTATGAACCTATAACTGCATGTATCTCTGTTTCCATCACATATCTTAACTTTTTCTTCCTATTTCTTGCTTTCTATTTCTAATTTCTTTTCTATTTCTATTACTTCAGGTCTCATAGGTACTTTTCTTTCTTCAACTATATTTAAAGACATCTCTCTCTCTCTCTCTCTCTCTCTCTCTCTCTCTCTCTCTCTCTCTCTCTCTCTCTCTCTCTCTCTCTCTCTCTCGCCTACACACACACACACACACACACACACACACACACACACACACACACACTGGTACGTACACTCAGAAATTCCCTCACAAAGTCATATATTTCTTAGTAATAATAAATCCATGCATAACTTTTCTCGTTTTCATTTCAACTCCTCAAATATATATTCCTTTCTGAAAAGAGTCATGTAAATGCATTACTACTATTTGCTTCTCTTTAAATCTCTCTCTCTCTCTCTCTCTCTCTCTCTCTCTCTCTCTCTCTCTCTCTCTCTCTCTCTCTCTCTCTCTCTCTCTCTCTCTCGAGCCAATTACATTTTTTCCTCTTTTCTCTTTTGCTTCCTAGTTACTTGTTTATTTACCACAACAGAAGGGAAAGAGGAGGAGGAGGAGGAGGAGGAGGAGGAGGAGGAGGAGGAGGAGGAGAGAAATACAAAGGAATACAAAATAAACCCGAATAGCAACAGACCTTTAAGTCCTTGCAAGGTCGTTTGTAACTACTTCAAACTAGCTACAGAGTAGAGAGACAGAACAGTACAGCGGAAGACTCCTGCCCACCCACCATTCCCTCCAGCTTGCGCTGGCATGGAAACAGTCGGGAAAAGTACCATGCAGTATGGAAAAACTGACATGGAATTTTTCGTAAGAAAGGATGAAAGGAAGTTCTACTATTCACCCTACGGTGAACTCTATGCGCCTATCTGAAAATGAACACATTAATAACAAAACTGCTGTCTGTTAAATGAGTTATTTTAGTAAATACAGGGGTTAAAGTTTTATGTGTAATTATTCGGACAAGAAGAGAGCTTGTTGGGGATTAGCTTTTTAAGCATTTCTCTGTTTTGTTTTTAAATTATTCAACTGAATTACTGTTACGATTTATGAAGGAAGTTTATTCCAGATATTAACGACGCGATTAAAAGGAAATCCTTGTCGAGGCATTTAAAACGTTTGGGTATAATCTTGAATCCATTATTTCGTGTCAGGTTGGAATGATCAATGATAAAATATTTATTAGCGTCAAGACTGCTATATCCTTCAAAAATTTTGAACACTTCAGTTAAGTCTCCTCTTATCCTGCGTTTCATTAAGCTAAATAGGTTTAGTTCTTCCAATCGTTCCTAATACGAAGGAAAAGGAGGAGGGGGAGGAACAGGAGGTAAGAGAAAAATAGTTCGAGATTCTGATCGGCTAGCCATCAACCAATCACCGAAAAGAATCTCTCTCTCTCTCTCTCTCTCTCTCTCTCTCTCTCTCTCTCTCTCTCTCTCTCTCTCTCTCTCTCTCTCTCTTTCTCTCTCTCTCGGTGGTTATTTAGAGGACCACCACAACATGAAGGGGGTTTAAATCACACAGGCATTAACTCAAAAAGGGATGGGATCTTAAAATTAAAGAGGAGGGAATGCCTTTTAAAGCGCGTGAAGTGACGTGTTTCTCATTATGGGATTAAGAGAAGGAAGGACAGAGGGAAGGAAGGGAAGGGAAAGGCGGGGAAGGAAAGAAAAAAGAGGAAGAAAGGAAATCAACTAACCAATATAAATGACGTCTTCTATGTTCCCTCAAGTTGATTAGCATTTACTTGAGAAAGACGAGGAGGAGGAGGAGGAGGAGGAGGAGGAGGAGGAGGAGGAGGAGGAGGAGGAGGAGGAGGAGGAGGAGGAGGACGAGCAACTGAGACGCATATTTCTATTAGAATCGATATTACTATTAAAACTGATAATTATATAAATTGAAAGAGAGAGAGAGAGAGAGAGAGAGAGAGAGAGAGAG
>NC_087158.1:12993299-13005799 GCF_035594125.1 Scylla paramamosain
TTTATTTCACTCAACTTCCTGAACATGCTGTTTTGCTTTTTTTTTTATTTTTGTGTGTATGTTAAGCGAAAAAAAACATTAACAAACTCCAATATTGCTTTAACTTCTCCTTTATGTATGGAGTAATATAAAACACACACACACACACACACACACACACACACACACACACACACACACACACACACACACTTTTCTTTTATAAACCTGAATTTATATGTACCCACATAACATTTTTCTCCCCCCAATAGGTGCAACAGACAGCAGAGAATAAGTAGCCACTTTATTTCCCAGGAGAAAGAAAGCCATAGAAAACTTGTAGTACTTCCCAGGAGTCAAACAGATACACTCAGAATATACATCATCCCTTCCCTTTCACACGCCTGCATAAGTGATGACGAGCAAGACTTGATAAATATTGGAAGAAGCAAGAGTAGGAGTAGGAATGAGGAGGAGGAGGAGGAGAAGTAAATAAGAATCTTCTGGAGCATAGGAGTGTTTACATCTCTCCTCCACTCTCCCTCACGCCTCTGAGAGCACACAGCATGGAGCGTCTTTGCCGACAAGCGTACTGATCATGTTAAAAAAAAAAAAAAAACCTGCTCTTTCAAAACTCCCTTACATTGGCTTTGAATTGGTGGTAAGGTATTTATTGCATGTGAAATTAATTTTTAGATAGTTACCTATTTTTTCATTGGACTGCATTCACTATGTAACTTGTAACTTACTTTGGGAAATATGACTTTTTTTTTATTTGACGATTCTCTCTTCACGTTATATTGATACTACTTTTTGGGTTTTACTTCCTGTGTTCTTTTCTCTAACTTTTGGGGTTCTAGTAATACTTTTCAACCATTACTCCTTTTACTTTCACTACATGCATTACTTCTTTCTGTTACCTTTTTATGTATTTGTTTATCGCTTTATTTATTTATTTGCTATGCTTTTTCATATCTTCCTTCTTATAGTCTTAATACTACTTAAAAGCTATTATTCCATTCACTTCATGGACTACTTCCTTCATTTATCTTTCATTATTTATTTATTATTTTTCTTATTTTATTTAAAGACTGATTTATCTATTAAGTCACTTTAACTAAATTTTGGATGCTACTAATGCTTCCTTTTTAACTACCACAATATCTGCCACTCCAGTCACTACTTTTCATCTGCCTTTTCCATTTACACTAGATTCACACCTTATCATTCCTCAGCCCGTATTCTACTCAATAACACGACAACAAACAGAGCCTCACATACACCCGTGTTTTTACTGCCGTTAGTATAGACTGGCGAAGGGCGAGCTTGACATTATTAACGTTAATGAAGACCTCTCTCCTCGGTGTGGCTAATGAGACGTGCAGGTAACTTATTAACAAGACAGGTGAGTAAGAGGCTCTAGGGGGCACCTGTGAACTTTCATATACCTCCATTACCTGAAGGAGTAACGCGTGGGGAGAGGATAAACGAGGGTTAGAGATGAGAGGGTTAGCAAGTATGTTATATGAGGAGGGATAAGAGATAAGACAGATAGAGATAAGGTACAGGTTAGTTTATGGGAGGAAAGAGATAACAGGGATAAAATATATGACATTGCTTTGGAAGGAAGAAAACGAAGGGTAAGAGTAGAATAAATAGATAAAAGAAAAAGGCAGTTAGCAAAAGGGAAGTGTGGAAAATAGAAGAACAAATATGGGAAGTGATGAGAAGTGTTAGAAAGTAGACAGAGTAACGAAGGAGAAGAAGAGAGTAGGAGGGGAGGAAGGGAAGGAGAGGAGAGGTAGTGGAGAGGAAATGAAGCTTGAGAGAGGGAGTGAGAGAGGTGGAGTGAGAGGGAAAACGGAAGCTGCAGCGAGGAGGAGAGTAAGGATGGAATAGTGAGGGACCAGAGAGAGAGAGAGAGAGAGAGAGAGAGGGGGGGGGGTAAGGGAAGGGAAGGGAAGGGAAGGGAAGGGAAGGGAAGGGAAGGGAAGGGAAGGAAAGGGAAGGGAAGGGAAGGGAAGGGAAGGGAAGGGAAGGGAAGAGAAGAGAAGAGAAGAGAAGAGAAGAGAAGAGAAGAGAAGAAGAGAGAAGACAAGACAATACAATACAAAACAAAACAAGAAAACAAAGAAAACATAAGAAAAGAAACTAGATGGGATGAGAGAGAGAGAGAGAGAGAGAGAGAGAGAGAGAGAGAGAGAGAGAGAGAGAGAGAGAGAGAGAGAGGGAGAGAGAGAGAATTTTATTGACCACAAACATTACTAACATTGTATGGTATAAAGGTTCCCTGTGGTCCAAACACATGTGAAACTATGAGAATTAATAGTGTGTAGCGCAAAATTCCGCTTGATAATTAAAGGACAAAAACAAGATCCAAGATTAAATAACTAAGTGGACAGATAAAAACACAAGGAACACAAACACACAAATAAAATCACGTTAAAATCACAAAACACACAAGACAAAAACTTTATATAAAATATCTGCTTCCATAACAAAGACTCTAAACAAAAAGTAAATAAAGAAATCTTATTAATAATAAAAATTTCCAAATGTAGAAACATAAAAAAAAAAGAAAAGAAAAGGTAAACACAAAAATAAAAACCTAAAAAAAACAATAACTAAATCTAATTAGAACAACAGTTATACAAGTAAAACATAAATAAGAGAAACAAAATACAAAGAAAAGTAATAAACACTAAAATAATCCACTACAAAAATAAGACAAACAAACAATATACTAAAACAATATCAAATTTAAGAGAATGAGAGAGGTAATTAAGTGTACTTGGAGATAATGAAATGACATAAGTGGCAGACAGTCAGTCAGTAGATTCCCCATGGTGGTAAGTCGGAACAGCTGGCGAAGGTCGGAAGTGCGAAGACAGTGCTCGATGACTTTGTTTGAATTTGTCCACAGAAGCACAGTCTTTCTTCCAGGGGCAAGCGACACTTCCCACGCCTATTCCAGTGTCCCTCTTTTAAAGCAAGGCTGTGGCCGCTCACTCGTTGGAGCGTCCAACTCAATCGTTCGACTTCATTCACTTTGTTGCTACTGATGTAATCATCATATACTTTATAAAAAGGGTTAACTGAGTGATACATTTGTACTCTACCAGATTGTAAGGCTCTCAACTTTTCTTTTAAGTTTATAAATGTTAGTTGTACATCGTGAACATCAAGATGGATAAGGTCGTGTACGTAACGTGAGGTTGGGGAATCACGATTAAGTGCGACTGTAATGGTGTGTGCTAGTGGGTCGTCCTCCATTCCAAGCCGCTCACTCCACATGCTCGAGAAAAACTTGAGAGAGAGGGAATAAAGGGTGTTGGGCGGAGTGTGGGAGAAGGCTTCAGGGAGTGAGGCGCGTATATCATCAAGCCCTCCGCCATTCCCAAGATTTGTGCGATGTAGACTGAGTTATAACCGACGCCAGACACAAAAATAAAAAGAAGAAGAAGAAGAGCAAGGTCACTCCTCATTCTGTTTTGATTCACGTGCGATCTTTTTTTCCCCATTCTACCGCAAAAATGATCTAAAATACCTAAAAAAAATATGGATATTTAGCAATATGGAGTATTCGCAGCCACCATTACAACCGCAGTTTTTCGCTAATAACTGATGTCTTTGTAAATGTAACGTATAAACAAAAACGTAAAAGGAGGGAGCAATTCCACATCTCTTTCTTTCTGCATCGTAAAACAAATAATTGTGAAAAAAGATTTAGATTTATGGGTCCATTAGCCGAGGAGGAAAACACAACGAAGCAAGCAGAGAGAGAGAGAGAGAGAGAGAGAGAGAGAGAGAGAGAGAGAGAGAGAGAGAGAGAGAGAGAGAGAGAGAGAGAGAAACACCCTCTTCAGAGTCAACAAGTCCCCGATACACAAATCAACTTCATCACTTTACCTGTTTGTTATTTGTTACCTGCGCGTCCAATTAACACCTTTGCTCACCTTACCTTCCGTCACTTTACTATTAGTGCTGGACTGCCTATACATTGTACGCTAATTAATCTTGTTCTTGTTTTCAAATTATCATTATAGAACGCAGGTGGCATTTATAGACATTTATACAATTTTCATGTTTATTTATCTTTTTTTTTTTTTTATCTCTTTCATCGTGTAGTGTTTTTTTTTTTTTACGTCAGCTTCCTCTGTAACCTCTTTTTTTTTTTTTTAGTTATTCCTTTATCTTCCTTCATCTTTTCCTATGTTCCGTTATGTTTCGTTTTTCCCTTGCATGTTCTTGTTTTTTTTTGTTTTTTTTTCATCCTGTAATGTTTCTAATACCCTCCATCCTTTGTTTCTTCATGTCCTGTTACAGTTCCATTTTTCTCTTATTTTCTTTATATCTTTTTCTCAAATCTGGAAGTATTACAGAGGCTCATCTCCTTCATTTTCCTCGAGTTTCTTTAATCCATCCGGTGATCAATGAAATTCTCGGTAAGTGACTGACATTATTTTCAAGAGTAAGAGTATTTTCAGAGTAATATTTGCGCAGCTTTCCCTTACATCCTTGCTTGATTCGGTATTGTTCCATCTCCCTTGCTGCAATTGGTAAGTCAGGTAAGCAGAATAAAGGAAGGAAAAACGCACCTCATTAGCATTGCCATTACCAGAGCGAAAACAGGTTAGGAAAGTCTACGTTGTTATCAATAAACATTTCACTAACATTTGTAGATAAATATTCGATCATATATGATTTTTGAAAGAAAATATAGGTTTTAGTAATTAAATAGTTTAGGAAAATAGTAGTAGTAGTAGTAGTAGTAGTAGTAGTAGTAGGAGTAGTAGGAGTAGGAGTAGTAGTAGTAGTAGTAGCAGTAGTAATAGCAGTAATAGTAGTATGTTTTTACTGTTATTTTTTGGGGGATAAACACCACACTATGCTAAGCTTTTGAATAGAACATCGACTTCGTGCGTGTGTGTGCGTGTGTGTGTGTGTGTGTGTGTGTGTGTGTGTGTGTGTGTGTGTGTGTGTGTGTGTGTGTGTGTGTGTAAGTGTGTGCGTGTGTGTGTGTGTGTGTGTGTGTGCCTGCATGCGTGCGTGCATGTGTTCGAGTCCGCTGAAGTGTGTTCCCGTGCACATACTTGGCCTCTACATTTAATCCACTCGATCACCATAAACACACACACACACACACACACACACATCTGACACTGTAAACACAACTTGACATGAAAAAAGGTTAATTGACTACTGTAATTAGAGTGACCTTTATGTAAACGAGCCACCACCGCCGGCCACGCCCCACTAGTCATCACGAGTCACTCCCTCTCAGGAAACATAAAGGGATGTGACGAAGGTACTTATGTATACCAGGCAAAGGTAACCATGAAGTGATTCTCTCTCTCTCTCTCTCTCTCTCTCTCTGATTCACCTGTGCAACATCCAATCATCCTTACCTTGTTATCCTCCATATCTTACCTCCTCTACCTCTCCTCCCTCCATCGCAACTCTCTCCTCTCCCACCCTCCTCCTTCCATCCAAATCCTCTCACCTTCCCTCCAATCCTTCCTTCCCTCCCTCCTTCCCGATCTTCCCCCCACATCTTCCCTTCTCCTTCCCTCCCTCCCTCCCCTCTCCCCCAGCTGCCTCCAACCCTGGCAGGCCCAAAGGAGGGAAACTGGCTGCCCTTGAGCATGTTCTTCGTGATTTATCAGCCATATTTCGCGGCGAGCTTCCTGTTAATTCTGCCCAGGCCCGCAGTTCGGCGCCACACACCTCGGCAGCATTACAGGATTGGGAATGCCGCGCACTTTTCATGGTAGTGAAGTTATGGTGTGATTAAAATAGGTATGTGTTTTAGAACGCCAACCTGACGACCACCACCACCCTCTTGTTTTCCTCTCCTCCTTATCGTCTTTCCTAGTTCCCTTACCTGTGTGTTTTATCTAGCTTGCTATCACGATTTTCACCTTCCCTCCGTCTTTCTTTCTTATTTTCCGTTTCCTTATGTCTTATCTATCTTCCTATCATGGTTATCACCCTCCCTCTGTCTTCTTTTCCTACCTATCGTCTTTCCCTCTCATTTCCCTTTCTCTTTGTGTCATATATATCTTGCTATCATTGTTATCACCATCCCTCTGTGTTCCTCTCTTGCCTATCGTCTTTTTCTTTCATTTCTCTTTCCCTGTTTGTCTTATCTACCGCTGTCACGATCTTCCTTTATTTTTTCTAACTTTTCATTATGTTTTGCTTTCTCTTGAACCTTAAAAACTCCAGGCCCATGATATGTTCTCCATCTCTCTTTCTCCCTTTGTTTCCATCTTTGTATCTCATTTTTCTTTCCCTTTATCTTTTACTATTCATGCAATTACAACATTCCTTCTCTTTTCCCTTTTTCCTTTTTTTTTAATATCTAAGTCTTCCTTCCTCTTTGATCATAGCATCTTTTCCATCTACTTTTATGCCTCTCTTCTTTTCCATCTTCTTACGTCATCTTTTCCGGTCTCCTCTTACCTTCCTTCCCTTTCTCCATCTTTTTTCCTCCCTTTTTCTGTCCCCCTCTTCCTCTTATTTCGATACAACTATCCCTTCTCTTATCATTTCGTTCTCTCTTATCCTTCCTCCTTCCTATCCCCCCTTCCTTCTTTTATCTACTCTTTCCACTGTCGTTTCCTCTCTCATCTCTTTTTTTCTTTTATCTCAGAATATCAGAAATCTTTTTTTTTTTTCCAATTCTCTCTCTCTCTCTCTCTCTCTCTCTCTCTCTCTCTCTCTCTCTCTCTCTCTCTCTCTCTCTCTCTCTCTCTCTCTAACCTCGGGCGGTAAATTTATGTACGATAACAAGTAAATATTTCGCTTTTTACACTCGACTCCGGTGCCTCTAATTTGTCGCTTTACTTTACTAATGACCATAAATTTGTGCTTGTTTACTTCCCCGAAACATTCTCTCTCTCTCTCTCTCTCTCTCTCTCTCTCTCTCTCTCTCTCTCTCTCTCTCTCTCTCTCTCTCTCTCTCTCTCTGTCTCTCTCTCTCGGTTTATTGTTCCGCCCACGAATATGGTTTTGTGACAGTGACGTTAGTGGTGGTGGTGGTGGTGGTGGTGGTGGGGGTGGTGGTGGTGGTATTGGTGGTGGTGTTATTGGTGGTGGTGGTGGTGGTGGTGGTGGTGGTGGTGGTGGTGCAGGTATTTTCTTACTGGTTTTAATTATTATATGTCCACTTTCTTTTATTTTAATTCGTAGGTGAAGGAAAGGAAGAGGGAGTGAAAGAAGGAGGGTATAAAAGGAAAGAGATAAAAGACAGATCTTGAAAACATGACTGGCAGAGAGGGAGAGGCTGACACAGAAAGAGGAATATAAAGACAAGGGTGTAAGGTATTGTGTGAAATAAGAAGTAGAATGTAAGGAAGGAGGTAATATGGTGGCTAGATGGAAGGAGTGAGAATGCAGGAAGGAATAAGGGAGAAAAATGGAAGGTAAGAAGGAGGGGGGGGGGGGAAAGGAAGATAACTAGAAGAAAAAGTGCTTGATTGGAAATGGAGGAATAAATAGAAGAGCTGGTGTGTGTGTGTGTGTGTGTGTGTGTGTGTGTGTGTATGCATTCATATACGTATTCATTTATATATGTTTGCCTGTCTGTGTGTATCTCTGCCTGCATTTATATGACCAGTGAAAGGAGAACGAGAAAATAAGATGCAAACGAAAAAAAAAAAAAAAAACAGTCCAAAGCAGCAACAAACATTAAAGGACGTCCACGGAATCTGGGTCACCGCTGAAAGTCTGAAAGTAATGGAGTTATCCCGTATGATATTCAACATGCGAGGCCCCAAACCTTAACAGAGGAGTCACTGGGAGGAACATTGGAGTGTGGCAGTGGCGGTGGTGGTGGTGGTGGTGGTGGTGGGTGCGGCTGGCTGGGTGAGGCTCTGCACTATCACTCTCATCAGGGAGTTGCAATCATTATTTCTTTTAAAAATGTCCTCCGCCGGTCTGAATGGCACGGGATGGAGAGCGTCGCCACCAGGATGTACAGTGACAGGAGGCAACCCGACACACATTTTCTCACCCTTCCTTTCCCGAACCCTTTCCTTTTGCTTGCTACTTCCAACTATCCTTTTTCTCTCCCTGCCTTTCCTCAACCCTTGTTTTTTTTTTTTTTTTTTTCCTCTTCCTACCACCAAAATCTCCAATTTATCTCTTCACCTTCAATGTGTCTTTTCCTTTTTCTTAATCCACCTATTTCACTTTTTTTTCCTATTTCTCTATTCTCTCTTATTCTTCTAAGTCTCCATTACCTCCTCCTCCCATTTCCTCTTTCTCCTCTCTCCTCCTAGACTCTTCACTATCCTCTCCCCCCTTTTCTTTCCTCTCCACCTAAGCTTCCATCCCATCAGTAGTGTCCCTTCTTTTTAACCCTTCCTAAGTGTCTTCTTTTTTCTCTCTTCTTCCTACCCCAAAACTGCCCTTCTTTCCCTCCTAACAGTTCTCTTAATTACCTACTCTCCCTTTTCCCCTCTAATCTCTCTTCCATGTTCCCTTTCTTCGTCTATATTTCTCCCTGTTTCTCTGTCCCTCTCCTCGCCTTCCCTCGCCAGCCCTGCCCTTCACGTCCCCTCACGCTGCACGCCACAAAACTCACATTACTACAATACGCATCTCTGACAGGGCGCAATACAAGCGTAAATCGCAGTCCATTAGCGAGTTAGAGGGCTGTTGCAGGCTCCAAATTTGCAAAATATTGCTTTCATTTGAGGCATGATCGTCATTATCGACACGAACGAACACATGCTTGTCGTATTGTTTCGTCCCCGCTGCTCACCACCCAAGATTTCTAAGACTCGCTCAGAAACTTGGCGAATATTCGGTGGTGTCGTTAGAGTTGTTAAATCTCGACCAGGGGCGGACGACCACGATAAGAGTTTACGTACTTTTCCTTCCCAGAGAGATAATTCAGTAGTTATTTGGTAGTTATCCCGCTGAGTTCCAGGAAAGGAAGGTTAGGCTGTCATTAGGGAGTGTCGGCAGCGCCAGGAAGGATACCAGGAGAAAGGACCGCATTCTGAAACACTTCAGCGCCGCACCACTTTCAAAAGGCTCTAGTTGGTCACATCAGTTTTTTAAGGGTGTCTTTTTTTTCCGGTTCTAGTGACAAATTAATGAGACTACTACATTATCAACACTAAAAATAGTCTGGAGAATCCGGCTAATCATCTCTGTGGCCTTTGAAAATAGTCCTGGTGAGAGAGCAAAGGGTTTCTGAATACGGGCCAAAGAGCGATCAGGGAGCAGTGAGAGGTTAGGGAGGGAAAGAAAAAAAAAAAAAAAAGACGACTGAAGGACAGGACCCGCAGGAGACGCTGAAGACGCACCGACCAACCAACTCCTGCAGCGTCTGATGGATTTATGAGCCTGAACTTTTTCTCCTTATCCGGAAAGAAGAGTTTTCCTGGAGACCGAGGAGGAGGGAAAAAGAAAGAATGACTGGGAGGGAAAGAGAAAAGGTGGGAATGTGGGAATGGAGAAGAGGACAGCAGAAGGAGATGGAAGTAGAGGTGGAGGAGGAGGAGGAGGAGGAGGAGGAGGAGGAGGAGGAGGAGGAGGAGGAGGAGGAGGAGAAAACGCTGTGGTTATAATGGAAGCAAAGTCCGTGCAGCGTCAGAGCCAAAAGTGAGGTTTTGTGAAACTTTGCGAAACTGAAGAAGGATTCGAGCGTGGAGTTCTGGGGGTGAAAACCTTTAATGGAAGGGTTGAAAAAAAGTTGGCTGGGGAGAAGCGCTGCGGGGTTTGGCCAGGTGGTGCGGGGCTGGCGGTAATGAGTCTCGGGAAAACCGTGTGAATGAACCACCAAGCCCAGAGTGCTTTAGAGGGCGACGAAAAAAGGCAAGGAAAGTTGGAGCCTCCGTCAGGATCTCTATATGAAAGGAAGTATTTCACCCAGCCACTGGTCCATGTTGCCCGGGGAGTGACAGGAAGTGACTGATTGATTGACTGACTGACTGAATGGTTGACTGACTGACTGACTGACTGACTGACTGAATGGTTGACTGACTGACTGACTGACTGACTGACTGACTGGTTGAATGACTGGTTGAATGACAGACTGACTGACTGGCTGGCTGATTGACTGGCTGGTTGACTGACTGGCTGAATGACTGACTGGCTGGCTGACTGGTTGATTGACTGACTGACTGGCTGCCTGGCTGACTCACTGACTGACTGTTTGATTGACTGACTGGCTGAATAATTGATTGACTGACTGACTGGCTGACTGACTGGTTGATTGACTGACTGGCTGACTAAGTGGCTGGCTAATAGGCTGATTGATTGACTGACTGACTGACTGACTGACTAACTGGTTGGCTTATTGACCAGTTTAAAGGGCCATTATAGTAAAATGTAAGGAAAAAACATTGATCCGCAGTTGTCGCTATTATTTCATAATATTAAAAATAAATAAATACATAAATAAATAAATAAATGGCAAAACTCATTAATATGTGTAAAATTAAAGATGGAAGGAAAAAAGGAAAATGAAAAAGACAAGCAAACAAAAAAAAAGTCTAGACAAACATCCATAAAAGAAAACAAAAATAAAAACAGAAGGAAACAAAGAAAATATGTTGATGAATGAATGAGATAGAGAACAAGAACAAAGACCCGCACACAGATACACCAAGACACCGGAATGTTACTAATAAATCATCACTGATCCAGACACCTTCACCTCTACAGCAAACAGGTGTCATTTGTACCTGTAGTTTCCCTTCTCATTGAAAAAATAAATAAATAAATAAAAGCAGATTAGAATTTGGATAAAACAAACATATATAACGAAAGACAGAGGGAAAACATCAAGATTTTTTTTTCTGAGATCTTCTTTCGTTTTTTTCTTCTTACCTTTAACTTCTTTCCCTTTTAATATATATATATATATATATATATATATATATATATATATATATATATATATATATATATATATATATATATATATATATATATATACTCGTATATATATATATATATATATATATATATATATATATATATATATATATATATATATATATATACATAATATACATATATATATATATATATATATATATATATATATATATATATATATATATATATATATATATATATATATATATATATATATAAAGCTGGAAATTATGGAGAACAGTAGAAAAAAAAGAGGATCTCATGAAGGGAAGATGATTGGCAGTGTTCTTCATGGGGCAAAATAATTCTAGTCCTTTACTTGAGTTGGCCATTAAAAAAATAAATAAATAAAATAATCTATTAAAAATATGAAAAAAAAAGCAAAGAATTCAATATTTTTTATACGTGCAAGAAACCGTGAAAAATATCCAAATATTTGAATTTTGACAAACACGTGACTTTTCTTCCGTTACTATTTTAAACTAGTTCGTATTTTCTTTTCTTATGATGTAATGTGAAGAAAAGAGATAAAAGAGATACAGAAGAACGACAAGAGGTCAAGCACATCTACATCACATTCACCAGTTCTTTTTCTTTTTTTTTTTTTTTCTCATGCCAATATTTCGTTATTCATACCTCTTGTTCCTATCTGTTCCTCCTTACCTTCTTTTAATTTTACAGGTGGATATCTCTCCTCCTTTGTCCTCCTCCTTCTGGGGCCCTAAATGGCCTTCTCTCATTTTCTTTACAGATTAAAGTATTTTGACTTTTTTTATTTTTTTTTATTTCGGGACAAAGTAAGGACAATGGTGATTTTTACTTGTTGTTGTCATTGTTGTTGCTGTTGTTGTTGTTGTTGTTGTTGTTGTTGTTGTTGTTGTTGTTGTTGTTGTTGTCGTTGTCGTTGTTGTCGTTGTTGTTATTATATAATGATAATGACAACAGTAACATCAACAACAACAACAACAACGACGACAATAACAACAACAGCAAAACCAACAGCAAAAACAACAACAACAACAACAACAACAACAACAACAACAAAAACACCACCACCAACAAAAACACTAACAAAAGCCAACATTTCATAATATTTTCCGACTATCCCTAGTCCTTTATCTCCTCTTCCTCCTCCTCTTCCTGCCCTTGTTTACCGATGTTATTTTCCTTTCCGTAATCTGCTTTCGTACCTCCCTGCCATTCTTCCAGCTGTTGTGTTTGTTCTTTCTTTATCATCCTTAACGTTCCTTTGTGTTCCTTCCTCCCACTCTCAATTTGCACCTTTGTTCCTTGCTCTGATCCTTCTTAAAAACAACTTATGAATGTCTGCCCCCTCTCTGTCTCTCCTCGTCTCTTCGCCACTCCCACGTCACGCCCAATCCTCCCTTTCTTCCCCTTCTTACCCTGAACAATGTGATGATGTGGACACGCGTGGGAAGGGAACAGAAGGGACATTGACTCATTCATGTCTGGATTCAGCTTGCTTGTACCTTCTCCCCTCCTCCTCCTCCTCCTCCTCCTCCTCTCCTCCTCCTCCTCCTCCTCCTCCTCCTCCTCCTCCTCCTCCTCTTCCTCCTCTTTCTCTTCTTCATTTCTTTTTTTTTTTTTCTTCTCCACCTACT
>NC_087158.1:13008299-13018299 GCF_035594125.1 Scylla paramamosain
AAACAGACAGACAGACAGACAGACAGACACAGACACACAGGGAAATATATAACTGCATGGAAGTAACAGTAACAGTAACTGCACGGAACAACAGCCACTCATAAGAGAGAGAGAGAGAGAGAGAGAGAGAGAGAGAGAGAGAGAGAGAGAGAGAGAGAGAGAGAGAGAGAGAGAGAGAGAGAGAGAGAGAGAGAGAGAGAGAGAGAGAGAGAGAGAGAGAGAGAGAGAGACGCCCGAACACACCACTGCACACCTCACCCACGGCCAGCGGAATGGAAAATAAGGGGAAGCAGTAGAGACCCACACTGCCCGAAAACTGCACGTGTCAAAAAAAAAAAAAAAAGGGGGAAGGAAAAATAAAAAAAATTAAAAAAAGTTGTCACGCAGAATTCCATATTGTTTCGTGTACTGAGGTGGAGGTATACTATATTTCTGCATTTTTCCCTTCTTTTTTATTTTATTTTATTCACCGACTGACTGACTGACTGGGCGTGTGTGTCTGTTTATCTGTCTGTCTGTCTATGTGTGTGTGTGTGTGTGTGTGTGTGTGTGTGTGTGTGTGTGTGTGTGTGTGTGTGTGTGTGTGTGTGTGTGTGTGTGTGTGTGTGTGTGTGTCTCTGTGTGTGTGTGTCTGTGTGTGTGTGTGTGTACGTATGTCTGCATATATATATTGCCAGAGCAGTTTTTCTCGATTAGTTTATTTTTTCAGTTCCTATTCCTGGACAGTCAATTTGTATTTCATTTCGGCATAAGAGTATTCAGAATTTGCAGCGTGAACTTTTTTCATTAACCTTTGGCGTATTTTTAAGCCCTTCGCCTTTCGCTCCCCATCCGCGCCCCAGTCACCCCGCCTCCTCCCCCTCTTCCTCCTCCCTCTCCTCCACCTCCAACTCCACCTCCTCCTCTTCCATCCCCAACCCCCCACACCCTCCCACGCTTACCTTTGCTTCCAATACTGTGTAACTAATTCCCGGCAGGAGAGAGAGAGAGAGAGAGAGAGAGAGAGAGAGAGAGAGAGAGAGAGAGAGAGAGAGAGAGAGAGAGAGAGAGAGAGAGAGAGAGAGAGAGACTCGCTTTAAAATATTTAGCAAAACAGGGCCCACTTTTTTTGCACCCTCCCTCTCCCTCAACACGTCCCCATCCATCACCTCCCTTATACATACACAGACCCCTCCCATACCACCCCACCATCACCTCTGCCTCCTCCACACCTGTCCATATGTCACCTTTATGCTAACCCGTAACCCTCTGCTCACCTGTCTTTCCCTATACACGCCCTACACACCTGTCTACCAATCATTGCTCCCATATGCACACGCCTCTCTCCCCATAATTTCCTACAGTGGTTTCGTCCCTACGCCTGTACCTGCAATTACACGTTGTTGTTTTTTATGCGTGATTTCTTAATTACATTTGTTACTGTATGGAAAAGTTTTGTTAAAAATGAATTCTGGTATGTTTTTTGTTTTTTTTACTTTATTGTGTTTTTTTTTTTTTTAATAGGATTAGGGAAGTTTGTCAAGATGGTCATCATTAAAAAGATAGTTAAGATGGATAGCTACGAAAATAGTTAGCAAGATATGTAGTTAGTTAAAAAAAAAAAAAAGTAAATATAAAGTGAAAAAAATGGTTGAGAAAAAAAGAGAAAAGATTAGATAATTATGATGACAGTTAAGAGGGTACTTAGTTAATAGAATAATTAAGAAGATAAATAACAAGGTTCTCCAAAGACAAAATAGCATAAAAGACATGAATAAACTAATAATTTAAAAAGTTTAGCATATCTATCGACACTTGGAAATCAGATGACAAAAACGCAAAAAAAGAAAAGATAAATAAGACAAATATTATACTACAAAATTAATAACCAACACACACACACACATACACACACACACACACACACGGCACAAAGAGCAAAAAAAAAAAAAAGACTCCCTCACCACCCCGCCACACTCCTACCCATCAATTAATGAAAAAACTGAACACATGAAACTCAAAGAGACCAAATCAAAAAGGCAAACGAAATAATTAACGCAATACGAGTTGGAGGCGGCGAGGGAACGCACGAGGATTAGACTTTTCGATTTACAGAGCATGCAATGACGTGGTGGTGGTGGTGGTGGTGGTGGTGGTGGTGGTGATCGAGCTATTGGGAAAAAAGAGTAACTGATCTCACACACACACTTTTTTTTTCTCCCACCCTCTCCCTTTGAGCATTTGATGAAAAATTCTCAATACCTTTCCTATTTTCCTTCATTTTTTTCTTCTGTAACCTTCATCTCTCTCTCTCTCTCTCTCTCTCTCTCTCTCTCTCTCTCTCTCTCTCTCTCTCTCTCTCTCTCTCTCTCTCTCTCTCTCTCTCCCCTAACCTAACCAAACCTAACCTAGCATAACCTATCCTAACCTAACCTGACTTGACCTAACTTAGCCGAACCGTTGATGTTACAGCAAAGCGCTATTTTCGGAAACTGCAGAAGAAAAAGAAAAAGAAAAACAGGAAATGAAAGTAAGTGGTGGTGGTGGTGGTGGTGGTGGTGGTGGTGGTGGACATGGGTCAGACTCCTCGCCTACTGAAGTAATAAAGCCCGGAGTCATAACTAGAAGGTGACAGTGAGGCGAGGGGCAGGGAGAGCCGCTGGTGTGCCGCGATATATACATTCCACAATTAGCGAGAGGGGGATTTCAAGTTTAGAAGAACATGAACAAACTGCAGCTGACCTGTTGGATCTTAGCACTTGGAGGGAGGGAGAGAGAGAGAGAGAGAGAGAGAGAGAGAGAGAGAGAGAGAGAGAGAGAGAGAGAGAGAGAGAGAGAGAGAGAGAGAGAGAGAGAGAGAGAGAGAGAGAGAGAGAGAGAGAGAGAGAGAGAGAGAGAGAGAGAGAGAGAGAGAGAGAGAGAGAGAGAGAGAGAGAGAGAGAGAGAGAGAGAGAGAGAGAGAGAGAGAGAGAGAGAGAGAGAGAGAGAGAGAGAGAGAGAGAAGGAAACTAGTAGGAGGGCATACAAACTGTCAGACAAAAAAATAGAGTTTATATCAACAGACACAGACACACACACACACACACACACACACACACACACACACACACACACACACACACACACACACACACACACACACAGCAATCTCAGACTTACATCAACGCCATACAATAACATGATAGAGAAAACTTTTGTGTCCATTTAATGAAATATGGCACCCATCATCCGTAGACTAGAATAAATGAGAACGATGAAAAATCCTGAGAAGACAATCCTGAATCTGAATACAAACACGGATCCGCACAAGAAATCTAATCGACTGCTCCGTTGATTGATTTTTGAGACAGGAAAAAGAAACACCAAACATTGAAACCAAAGACATAAAACAAAGCAAGAAACAAAACCAAACACCCAAAAGATAAACAAGACACAACTAAAGGAAGAGAAAAATAAACTGAGAGACTGTGAAACAAACAGACAAAGCAAAGAAACACCAAACACAAACATAAATCAAGACTCAAAATAAAGCAAACAAGCACATCAAATCAATATCAAGATGAAAAACAACAACAACAACATCAACAACAACAACAATGCCAGCAACAAACCCTCACACTTACACATCCACATAGTCACCGCAAGAAAAAATAAAACAAAACTAAAGGCGAAAAAAAGAGCGAGCGCGAGAGAAATAAAACGTGTCGGTTCATGTATTAGGAAATTAGAGGCAGCAGGCGCAAGGCTCTGAGATCTACACTATTGACGGCGCCATAAATAATTGCCACGAGCAGACTGACTTCATCCCACTCTAATATTAAAGACGACCAGGCAGTAACACCGAGAGAGAGAGAGAGAGAGAGAGAGAGAGAGAGAGAGAGAGAGAGAGAGAGAGAGAGAGAGAGAGAGAGAGAGAGAGAGAGAGAGAGTATACCCACACCTTTACAAATCACACCTGTTTCTCACCTGCGCTCCTGTCTCTATATGGCAACACTGCTAAAGCTTGCTCTGATACCATAATACGAGGAGGAGGAGGAGGAGGAGGAGGAGGAGAGGGTGGGAGGGTTGACGTGATATATATGCTAATATCTTGTTAGTGTTATGATCAAGACGCCTGATTAGTGTGTGTCCCTTTGATAACTGGTCCAGTGAGCTAATTTGTTTCTCCTGTGTGTGTGCCGTGTGCTGTGTGTGTGTGTGTGTGTGTGTGTGTGTGTGTGTGTGTGTGTGTGTGTGTGTGTGTGTGTGTTTGTGTGCGGGCGCGCGCGTGGTAATTCGAAGCTATATGTGCACGTAATTGAACAACAAATCCCTTGTATTCCGACTTGCTATTCTGGTTCTTGAATTACCCACCTAAGTATATTAGTACATCCACCTACCTGCCATGTCTCTCTAAGTGCACCTCCACCCCTTCTGCCTTTACACAATAGTCGCCTGAACACCCTCCACCTTTCTACACCTGTATCTCACTTATCTATCCTCACCTGCCCACCCTCGCTTGTCTATTACACTACCACACACTGCTTCCTTTCATCTTTCTACTCCTGCATCTTACTAACCTGTCTTTACAACAACTCACTCACACCTTACCTGTTTCCTTCACCTATCTGTACCTGCACTACAACATACATACCTGTATCTAAAATTTATCTAGACACCTGCTCCTTTTAACTATATTCCTTCACTCACCAGTCCTCCCTATCCACGCAATCACACACACACACACACACACACACACACACACACACACACACACACACACACACACACACAACGTCAAATCCCACGCGAGGCGCCACCGTAAAACGTTCCTTTCTTGGCACTGCTGGCACTTCCGGACTCCTGACATTTCGACAGACATTAAAACTAAAATTAGAGAACCACTGTAATGTATGAACGCCAGCAGCAGCAGCAGCAGGAGAAGGAGGAGGAGGAGGAGGAGGAGGAGGAGGAGGAGGAGGAGGAGGAGGAGGAGGAGGAGGAGGTGGTGGTGGAAGCTATATTCCCGCACCATGTCAGGTCTCGTCCCGCGGCGCCCTTAGGGAATGGCACGCCCTTGTTCCGATGGTTGCCGCCGAGTCTTCCGTTCCATCAAGAGAAACTGAATATCACGACCCTTATTTACACACACACACACACACACACACACACACACACACACAGGGACAGCTCCTCTTTACACGCCCACAACTCCACCTGTCTCCACTCTTACCATCCACACAGGCACCACATCTATCACTCCCACTTTAAATAAACCCTGTACTCCACTCTCACCCGCCTTCACGCACCCATACGCCCATTCTCCATCGCTGACCTGTCAACCGCCCGTGTTGTAGGTAAGATCCGCAGAGCCGCGATGCCCAGCGAGTATTAAACCTTTTGAGGCGCCGCGACGAGCAGCCTTTGGGGATCATTAAAGCTCAACTCTGGCAGGAGGCGGCGACAGAGGTGACCCCAACCAGCTCATGCATGAGTTTTTGTGTCCTCGCCATTATCTTGTTAGGTTGGAGGTTAATGATCACAGTGTTCTACCTGTGTAAATTTGAATTACACTTAGTTAAACTCAAGTTAATTAAGATAAAGTAAGATCAGATGTGTATGTTGTGTACAGTAATATTGTAATAGCATACAATATGAAATTTGTTTTGGCCTCATTGCTCATCTGCACATCTATATCGACTCAAGAGTAAGAAAGTTGTGCATGTTCTTAATGGGCAAATACTTATGTGAGATGCCCGCTACACCTTAAATATTATTTGTGTATTTCTCGTGTACAAACTTTAAATAGATACAAAGAAATATAAAGGAAAACAAATAGCAACAGATCTTGAGGTCCTCACTAAGCTGTTAGCATTCCCGCACTAAGCAGAGACAGGACAACCGATGAGAAAAGAATTTTTACCCAATTAAGTAAAGTCAAATCGGTTTAATCTAGAGATTACAAGTGAAATAAGATAACAGCTTATAAACTCCAGGCTAATCCCAAGAAACACAAATTTTAGATGTTCGAGTAAAATGCATATAACTGTTAGTATACTTAAGCCTTTCACTGCGATACGAAACAATTGGCAGCACCAGAAGCAATGCGTGAAGTCTTTATAAGCATCTACAAGAAAAATTAACGATGAAAAGAAAACATTTTACAATTTCTTCCCAGTTCAAAGATTTGACGCGGCTGTAGAATAAGTGAAGGTGTCTCAAAGTGACTGGTAATTAAGGAACAGTTTATCAAGTTGAAGTCAAAGGGTTAAGCGAATACAGACAATATAGGTACAATAAGAATAAATGATAAGTCGGTCTGTCTTCAATTACGTTTTCTTAATAACTCACTGCTTTGTGTCGTTCATCGGTCCGTCGGTCCCTACGTCCTGGCGACATGAACCATTAGAAGAGTCACTCCCTGGTCGTCCTCAATGCTTGATGTACAAACAACTGACGTCACTAACGAGCGCCCCTCCTACCACGAGATTTACTGCATAAGGGTCTTGTTTCTTTCGCCTCCATTTCTTGCCTTTATGCCTCGTGTTCCCATTCCTCGGTAACACCAAGGAAGTCCTCACCCACACAGATATGTAGGTGAATATTAGCTGATCCCTTCCTGTCCTATACAGATAGATGGATGAATCGATAGACAGATAGACAAATAGATAGACAGATAGATATATAGATAGATAAAAGATAGATAGATAAGACATATTTTATTAATCACTTCCTCGCCCACACTGACACATATAGATATTTTATTGATCCCTTCCTTGCCCACACAAGTATTTTACTGATAACTTCATCATCCCCATATACAGAGATACAAAGATAGATAGATAGAATGATAGATATATAAACATTTCATTGGCCACAGCTATAATTCACATAATACATTAAATGAACATAGATTCACAAAGTATATACATATTTACATAAACGAAGTACATGTAATCATCAAATCTGTAATCCACAAACGTCCATACAATGACTAGAAGCAATAATGACAGTTTCCCTTCTCATAATCACAATTACAACTGAATTATGTCATGAATCATTTTATAAACAAACTAATAAGAAAACGATCCTAAAACACACACACACACACACACACACACACACACACACACACACACACACACACACACACACACCACTATTTCAGCTCACCACACACACACACACACACACACACAGCCTAACTATTCCAGCTCACCACCACCACTACTACCACAACTACTACCACCACCACAACAATAATAACAACCACCACTACAATTATAATTACGGAAAAATAAACTCATCTCAATGTCAGTCATTCAGTCAATCAGTCACGCACTGTCCGTCTGCCTGTCTGCCTGTCTGTCTGTCTGTCTGTCTGTCGCATCCCTCCTGCTCCCCTCTTTCTCTTCCTCTCTCTAATTGAAGCGCACCTGAAAGCCTTATCAAAAATAAATAAACCACATCCACGAACAGTAAAAACGAGCAGATATATCTCGCGGGCGTTTGTGATGCAAAAATACCGCGATTTACACCCAAGTTCAGGAGTGTGATCGGCGCGTTTATATACCTTAGGGGAAGGAAAGCCACCCACGGGAGCAGCATGAAAGGTCACGAATACCACGCCATGTCACCCGAGGGAGGCCAGCGACCTTCAGGGATGCAGACGAAGGGCGGGAGGTGGAAAGACTGGCACGAGAGGAGAGGAAAAGGGAATTTAAGGCAATGAAGGATTAAAAAAAGTGTATATATATATATATATATATATATATATATATATATATATATATATATATATATATATATATATATATATATATATATATACACACACACGAGTGATAAATGGAAGTAAAGAAAAAGGAATGGCGATATTGATACGAGAAAATAGAAAAAAAAGGGAAATAGGAAATAAGTTAATAGGGAAACTGGTACGAGAGGTTAAAGATGGGGAAAAGAAAAGGTAATAAAAGGTTAAGGGAGGTATTTAGAGGAATGAGAATGTGAAATAAAAAGAGGTGAATAATTAAAGATTGTAATGGATTGAAACAAAAATAAAAAGTAAATGGGAGACTAGCACATTATGAAAGCGAAGGAAAACAATAGTTAGAGCCAATGAAGGGTTAAAGAAAGTATAGAAAGGAATGGATATGGGAAAGAAATGGAGGTCAATGGGGAGAATGGCACGAGAAAAGGAAGATAAAAAAAGGGTTGAGAAAATAAAGGGTTATGGGGATTATTTATAGGAATGGAACTGAAAAAAAAAGTGAAAGGGTAGATAATGAAAACCTGTACCCAGAAAAAGCATAAATGAAAGGAAAGGAGAAAGAAAGAAAAGAACTGATAATACAGCTAAACGGGAAGAAAGTGAAGATAGGAAAGAAAATGAAAGGTTAGAAAGCATAAATATAAAGACAAACGGAGGACGAAAAAGAAGTCAATGAAAGGACAATGTTAAGAGATATTTAAATGGAGCAATGAGGAAAGGAAGAAAAATGAGAAAAGGGAAAGAATTGAAGAAGCGTACATGTTAAAGAAATGAAGGATTGAGAGAGCACATATAGGGGAAAAAAGAAACGAGGAAAGGGTGGATGAGGAAATATTGAGTAAGAAAGGCATAGATGAGGAGGGGTGAATAAAGAAAAGGTGGAAAAGGATATGAAGAGGTGGTGAGGAACGCAACGAGCGAAGAGAAAAGAAAAAGAAAGAATGGAAAGGAAAGAAGAAGGTTATGCGATAAAATTATAAATAAAGGGTGGAAGAAAATAAATCGAATTTGGTACTCTTAAGACAGAGAATAAATAAAAAGAAAAAGAAAAAAAGAATGACGAGAGAAGAGAAGACGGGAAGGACGAGAAGAAAGAGAATAAGAATCAACAAAAATCGATAGCAGAAGAGAAGAGGAGAGAGAGAGAAGAGAATAAGTAATGATAAAGCTAAGACGGAAGAGAATAATAAATGGTGAGGATAGAAAGAAGGCAGTAAGAGAATAAGTTACTTGCTTGCTTCTTTGGTTTACTGATTGACTGTTTGACTAAAAGTAAGAAAATAAACTGCCTGCTTGTCTGATTGATTGACTGACTAACTGGTTGATTAACTGACTAAGAGAAAGAGGGTAACCTGCTTGTTTGCCTGATTGAATGACTAACTGATTGACTGACTAGTGGATTAAAAGCACCACAAGACGATCACACAGACAAACATCCTTAAACATGTCAAGCTTTGATGAGAACTAAGAGAGAGAGAGAGAGAGAGAGAGAGAGAGAGAGAGAGAGAGAGAGAGAGAGAGAGAGAGAGAGAGAGAGAGAGAGAGAGAGAGAGAGAGAGAGAGAGAGAGAGAGAGAGAGAGAGAGAGAGAGAGAGAGAGAGAGAGAGATCGTAGAGGCGGCAGTGACATGGAAGCAGGAAAGAACTTGCTAGTAAACATTAATTCCTTTGATCCTTCCTCTATTTACTCTGCTATCCTACCCCTGTCCTTCTCTCCTTCCAAACTCCCCGTACCCTTCCATCCCTCCCTGCCTCTACACATGATCAGGGCCCTTATCACCCCCTCCTCTCCTCTCCCTCTCCTCTCCTTCCCCTCTCCCTCCGGTTTTCCGTGAACGTTAAAAGCTGCACGCCCCTCCCGGAACACGCCTCGCTGCCCTTATGACACTCGCTGGTTATTTATGAGCGGCTGCCGTGTATGTGTAGGGCTGGCAAGGGTGGCACTGAGGGAGGGGAAGGGTGAAGGTGAGGTGTTGAGGTGACAGAGCTTCCTTCCTTTCCTGTTTCCTTCCCTGTTGTTCTCGTTGCATTAAGTATTCTATTTGATGTTGGCCTTATGAGAAATGTGGCTCCATCCGTGATATGCATCAGTAATGTGGCTCTCTCTCTCTCTCTCTCTCTCTCTCTCTCTCTCTCTCTCTCTCTCTCTCTCTCTCTCTCTCTCTCTCTCTCTCTCTCTCTCTCTCTCTCCGGTAATCATTGTTTCCTCATCTTGACGTGTTTCTCTCGATGATTCCCACTCGTGTGTCATTCGCTTCATCGCATCTATGAT
>NC_087158.1:13025799-13043299 GCF_035594125.1 Scylla paramamosain
AATCGATAGTTAAAACAGGAAAAAAATAAATAAAAAAAGGGAAAAAAGGAAGAGATTAATCTGTAAAGAAGGCGGAGGAGCAGAGACAGGAGAAATCAAGGGATAAAGCAAGTGAAGCAGGAAGGAGAACAAGAAAGGAAAGCGAGGGAGGAAAGGAGAAGGAATGTAACTGAGAGAGGACAAAAAAAAAACATAGGGGAAGAGGGGCGCCGAAATTCACACACACACACACACACACACACACACACACACACACACACACACACACACACACACACACACACACACACACACCTGGGCATTCACTGATTACCAAATACCTACCGTTTTTCAGCAAATAGATGAAAGCAGATGCGCATTCACACTAATGGACAGTCAATTTGCATGTGTGTGTGTGTGTGTGTGTGTGTGTGTGTGTGTGTGTGTGTGTGTGTGTGTGTGTGTGTGTGTGTGTGTGTGTGTGTGTGTGTGTGTAGTGAGCCATTTCTTCCGATATCTCTTTTCCACCAGTTATTTTCACGCCGAAGTTTCAAAGATTTGTATACTTTCCGTTTATTCCTGCCCTGCTAACGCCCGTCTCTGTCTGTCACATGCTTGTTCCTCCACCCCTCGCCTCGCCCATTCCCGCCCACCATCGTATAGCAGGTGAGTAATGGGAGGAATAAAAGTAGCACATGAAATATCTCTGAGGGACAACATTTACAGAACAGGGAAGTAACACGAAAGCACAGGTAAAACTCGTATAACATTCTTAAGTCCTGAACAATAAAAGTCAATAGCAGGATTTTTTTTTACACTATACTACACACACACACACACAAACGTGCACTCACCTTAAGCATTTAGTTCTCCTCCTTTCCTTGTGTTTCCTCGTTTGAAATCAATATTGTTTTCTCCTCCTCCTTTTTTCTTCTACTCCTCCTTTTCTTTCATCTTCTTACTTCTTTGCTCTTTTTTTCTTTTGTTTCTCCTTAACGAGTTTAGTTTTTCCCATCTTTTGGCTCGCACACTTCACTCTGGGCAAAGTTTAAGGCTTCACTGCCACATCGCTATCATTGTCACGTGTCCGTCTTACGCTAACACTCCTGCAAATGAAGATGAATGTGAGATGAGTTATAGTTAATAGAATGAGTCTTAGAATTAGTATCTTCAGAATAATCGTCTTGAAAATAGGTGTCAATGAAAAAAAAAATGTTAAATAAATAAGGGAAATTACAAATACGAAATAAAGAACACGAAGTAAAGGAGAAAATATGTTAAGATATTAATTATGAGTTTCTTCAGGAACATTACTGGGTGTTAATTTTCATGTAATTGTGAAAGAATGAACAATTTGTCTAAAAACATAACGAGTCCAAATGAAAAGAAAGTATTTTTTTTTCATATTCTTCAGTTGTAAAAGAATGCAAAATTTGTCTGGTACTACTACTATTGTTACTACTATTGCTACTACTACTACTGCCACTACTACTACTACTACTACTACTACTACTACTACTACTACTACTATTACTACTATTATTGCTACTACTCCTACTTCTACTTCTTCATTTTCTCATTTTCCTCCTTCTCCTCCAGCTCCTCCTCTTCTTCTTCTTCTTCTTCTTCTTCTTCTTCTTCTTCTTCTTCTTCTTCTTCTTCTTCTTCTTCTTCTTCTTCATCTCCCTCCTTCTCCCACATGTAGCAGTACCTCAGATTGAAGTCAAGAAAGAAAAAATGACAAAAAAAAAGACAAAAATAAAAACAGAGGAAGACGTATCTTTTGCATTTTTGCGTAGAAACACACACACACACACACACACACACACACACACACTGAGAGAGAGAGAGAGAGAGAGAGAGAGAGAGAGAGAGAGAGAGAGAGAGAGAGAGAGAGAGAGAGAGAGAGAGAGAGAGAGAGAGAGAGAGAGAGAGAGAGAGAGAGAGAGAGAGAGAGAGAGAGAGACGTCCTTGAGCTAATGCAAAACTTAAGAGGAAGAAGAAAAGTAAGCTGAAAATGAAAAAGAATATTCATCTAGTTTTAATTTTGAAAAGGAGGAGGAGGAGGGGGAGGAGGAGATGGTGGTGGTGGAGGAGGAGGAGGAGGAGGAGGAGGAGGAGGAGGAGGAGGAGGAGGAGGAGGAGGAGGAGGAGGAGGAGGAGGAGGAGGAGGAGGAGGAGGAGGAGGAGGAGGAGGAGGAGGAGGTGGAGGAGGAGGAGGAGGAGGAAGACTGAATATGGTACGCGAAATATAATCCATTCCAATCTTTGTGACTTATTTTTAGTTTATTTTTGTTTGTTCCTTTCACAAAAATGACATCGAGAGAGAAAAGGGAGGCAGCAAAGTTTGTCACGTTTGTTTTGTTTTGTTTTTGCCTTTTTCCGAGTATTCTTTTGTGTGAGGCCCAGCGTGTTGTTCTATATGTACTCCTCCTCCTCCTCCTCCTCCTCCTCCTCCTCCTTCTTTTCCTCCTTCTTTTTCCTCTTCCTCTCCTTTCTCTTTCCACCCGACCTTGTCTACCCTTCTCATCATTCTTCTATTTCAGTCTTCCTGCTTCTCCTCCTCCTCCTCCTCCTCCTTCTTCTCTTCTATTTCAGCCCTCCTCCTCTTCCTCCTCCTCCTTTTTCTCCTCCTCTTTATCCTCTCTTTTAGTTTCTTCCCCCTCCATTTCTCACTCTCCAATCCTTATCGTCATTTCTCTTCCTCTCCCTTTTATCCCTTCCTTTACTGACACCCACACAAACACACACACACACACACACACACACACACACACACACACACAATGTACCCAGTGACACGTGGAGTTCTATCAATACAACATATATAATTATCCTCCTATTCTTCTCCTCCTCCTCTTCCTCTTCCTCCTCCTCGTTCTCCTCCACTCCACCTGAGGCCAAAGTGTCACCACGCAAACAGCCACGCGCGTGCAGCCTCCAGTCTCTATTGGTTCATGATGAGTCCCCAAGTGTAATTTGAATGTCAAAGCGAGAGAGGAGGAGGAGGAGGAGGAGGAGGAGGAGGAGGAGGAGGAGGAGGAGGAGGAGGAGGAGGAGGAGGACGTAGTTGTGGTGGTGCAAGATGGAGAAAACAAGTCAAGGATTATTGGGAAAAGAACTGAAGAAGAAGAAGAAGAAGAAGAAGAAGAAGAAGAAGAAGAAGAAGAAGAAGAAGAAGAAGAAGAAGAAGAAGAAGAAGAAGAAGAAGAAGAAGAAGAAGAAGAAGAAGAAGAAGAAGAAGAAGAAGAAGAAGAAGAAGAAGAAGAAGAAGAAGAAGAAGAAGAAGAAGAAGAAGAAGAAGAAGAAGAAGAAGAAGAAGAAGAAGAAGAAGAAGAAGAAGAAGAAGAAGAAGAAGAAGAAGAAGAAGAAGAAGAAGAAGAAGAAGAAGAAGAAGAAGAAGAAGAAGAAGAAGAAGAAGAAGAAGAAGAAGAAGAAGAAGAAGAAGAAGAAGAAGAAGAAGAAGAAGAAGAAGAAGAAGAAGAAGAAGAAGAAGAAGAAGAAGAAGAAGAAGAAGAAAAATTATAATGATAATGACGATGATATAATGAAGATGATGATGAAGAAGAAGAAGAAGAAAGGACAAAAATAAAGAAAAGAAAAAAAGAACGAAACTAAAATAACAACACAAAAAAACATCGTAAATTAACAGACCAAAAAAAATAATAAAAAGACAAAGACCTCGAAAAACCACCACTTCACCCTCGTCACCCCCAACAAAAAAAAAAAAAAAAAAAGAGTAAAAAAAAAAAAAAAGCGGACAAAAAATACAATCACAAGGAAGAAGAAAGAACCAATGAGGCAGAAAATGTCACCCTCGGAATCTTTTTCAATCAGTTGACCACAAAAAGGCGGAAGGTGCATCAGTACTATTAATTACCACCAGGAAGGGAGAGGAAATAGAATCATGATGGACTGCGAGACAAACCAATAAAAGAGGCGAGGCGACGGAGGAGGAGGAGGAGGAGGAGGAGGAGGTGCTGGTGCTGGTGGTGGAGAAGGAAGACAATGATAGAAGAACAAGAATATAAGTAAATATGTGGAAAGGAAGAGAATTAGGAGGAGGAGGAGGAGGAGGAGGAGGAGGAGGAGGAGGAGGAGGAGGAGGAATACAAAGGAATACAAAGGAAAGCCAAACAGCAACAGACCTTTTGGTCCTTGCAAGGCTGTTTGGTAACTACTTCTAACTAGCTACAGTGAAGAGAGACAGGACAGCATAGCAGAAAGACAGCACAGCATAGCAGAAGACAGGACAGCATAGCAGAAAGACAGGACAGCATAGCAGAAAAGGCAGGACAGCATAGCAGAAAGACAGGACAGCATAGCAGGTGGTGAGGAGGAGGAGGAGGAGGAGGAGGGAAAAGACGACGGCGACGAAGTAGACAAGGACGAATGATAAAATATTACATCAGTATGGAAAGAGAAACAGGGAAAACAAACAAATAAAGATCAACACTAAAAGAGAGAGAGAGAGAGAGAGAGAGAGATTGAGAGAGAGATTGAGAGAGAGAGAGAGAGAGAGAGAGAGAGAGAGAGAGAGAGAGAGAGAGAGAGAGAGAGAGAGAGAGAGAGAGAGAGAGAGAGAGAGAGAGAGAGAGAGAGAGAGAGAGAGAGAGAGAGAGAGAGAGAGAGAGAGAGAGAGAGAGAGAGAGAGAGAGAGAGAGAGAGAGAGAGAGAGAGACAGCAACAACAATTGGAACATACAAAATTCCATTAATATCAAAAGAAATGCCAAAAATGAAAAAAAAAAAATTCGAAGACACAGGACAAACTAATGAAAGAAATAGAAACAAGAAAAAAAAAGTGAAAACAAAGAGAAGGGAACACAGAATACAAAAGTCGTGGAAGAAGAATTTTAAATGAGAAAAGAATAAAAAAAAATAAAGGAATGTCTCAATGGAATGGAGGAAAGGAGAGATGGAGGGAATGAGGAAGGAAGGATAGAGGGAAAGAAGCAGGAAAGGAACATGAAGATGCAAAGAAAGATAAAGAATAAAATAAAAAATAAATAAAAGGAAGGGAGAGAGAAAGGGAAAGAATTCAGACTGGGGTGGAAAGAATTAAGGGGAGAGGAAAGGAAGAATGAAGGGATGGATGGGGGGGAGAGAGAGAGAGAGAGAGAGAGAGAGAGAGAGAGAGAGAGAGAGAGAGAGAGAGAGAGAGAGAGAGAGAGAGAGAGAGAGAGAGAGAGAGAGAGAGAGACTATTACCACTACTATTACTACTTACTTTGTTTTTGTTACTGTTCTTTACTTTTTGTTGTTGTTGTTCGTTGCAGTTGTTGTTGTTTTGCGTGTGGTGGTGGTGGTGGTGGTGTGATAGTAGCATAGTGGTGGTGGTGGTGGTGATAGCAGTAATAGTGGTGGTAGTGGTGGTGGTTGTGGTGGTGGTCGTAGTGATGGCGGTGACCCAACTCTTAAGCTTTTCTCCGTAGTATTCATGTTGGCAGCGCATGTCTGTTGGTAGTCACATGTTCGTGGATGGCATATTGACAAGTGCAGCGCGATAAATCATGCAGAGAGAGAGAGAGAGAGAGAGAGAGAGAGAGAGAGAGAGAGAGAGAGAGAGAGAGAGAGAGAGAGAGAGAGAGAGAGAGAGAGAGAGAGAGAGAGAGAGAGAGAGAGAGAGAGAGAGAGAAATGACGAAGTGGACATTTAAAATATAAATAGATGGATAGAGAGATTGAAAGAAAGAATGAAAGAGAGAATGATTAAAAATGAGGGAAAGAAAAAGAATTGTGTAAATAACACACACAAAAAAAAACAGAAAGAATGCAATAAATAGAAATAAACTATGAAGCAAAACAAAAGATAGAAAACTTGGAGCCAAACATTGATGACAAACAAACACACGTGAAAAAAAAAAATGAAAGTAGAACGAGGAACACAACTAAAATTGAGTAAAACGTAAACCATATAGTGCAAAAGATAAAAAAAAAAAAAACGCAACACAACAAAATAAAAAAAAACACGAGCGGACAGCGGCTCAAATACAAACAAACACAAATAGCAAGAAGAAAAACAACGAACAGACAGAAAAGTAGAAAGGTAAGCAGACAAGAAAGAATACACATAGAAAGACAGATGGAGAAAACAGGTAAGCAGACAGGTAAATCAGGCAGACAGATAGTGAGGCAACTGGACAGACAGGAAGACAGGCAAGCAGTCCAGCTGGTAGGGAGGCCAGGTAGATCGAACAATAAGACAGGAAGGCAGACGGATACACAATACTACAATTAACGGACTGTCATCTTAAGGAACTGGCACCTTTAGAGCACCTTTTTTTTCCATTTTAGTTGCCGTTGACCACAGCCACTCTTACATAAACAATAAGGGCATGTTAGAAGGTACACAGGTATGAGGCACAGGTAGGCAGGGAAGGGAATACAAAGGGTAGGAGAGGAAGACAGGTAAGAATGAAACAGGTAGGTAAGGTAAGACAGTAGAGGTCAACTGGGGAAGCGCACACAGGTAAGAGCACAGGTAGTAAGTTAGGAATGTAGGAGGGGAGGAATGAAGACACAAAAATAATGGGCACAGATAGGTAAGTGAGGAATCTGGGAGGGCAGGAATGAAGGCGCAGATAAAAGACAAAGATAGGCAAGTTAGGAATGTAGAGGGTAGATGAGAAACAAGGTACAATAGCAGGACAGGTAAGAGGCACAGGCAGGTGAGGCTTTTAGGATGGGAATGCAGAGGGCGGGGGCGGCAGAGCGGCAGCAGAGGGAGCACTCAGCAATTTTCCGTGCGGCCTGAGCGTCTGATTGTGCCTCCCAAAATGCGCTAATTGCCATTACAGCTCCGCATGACTCCCACACCCGCGACTCGGTGCAACTGTGAGAACGAATACTGCCTCTCTCTTCCTACCCCTTCCTCTCTTTTCCTCTCCCTTTCTTTCCTTGCATCTCATTTCTTCTTCCCTCCTCTCCCTGTCTCTTCTTTGTCCTCCCCTCCTCTCACTTCTTTTACCTGTCTCTCCATTTCTTCCCCTTCTCCTCCCTGTCTCTCTCTCTCCCTCCCTTCCTATCCCTGCCTCTTTCTCCTCTCACCTCCTCTCTCTCTGCCTTTCACTTCTCCTTTCCCCTCCCCTCCTACACCTTCCTCTGCCTTGTTCTCCTGTTCTCTCCCTTCCTCTCCCTGCCTCTCCCCTCCTCTCCCTTCCGTCCCTCTGTTCTCACTTTCCCTCTCTTTCTGTCTCTCGGAATTGGGACGTCAACAATATCAGGTAAAAATAAAAATGGTGGAGAGAGAGAGAGAGAGAGAGAGAGAGAGAGAGAGAGAGAGAGAGAGAGAGAGAGAGAGAGAGAGTTGTTATATTCTCTCTCTCTCTCTCTCTCTCTCTCTCTCTCTCTCTCTCTCTCTCTCTCTCTCTCTCTCTCTCTCTCTCTCTCTCTCTCTCTCTCTTTTTCTTCCTTCTTTCTTTCTTGTATTCTTTCTTTCTTTTTCATCTTCTGTGTGTGTGTGTGTGTGTGTGTGTGTGTGTGTGTGTGTGTGTGTGTGTGTGTGTGTGTGTGTGTGTGTGTGTGTGGCAAGGCGCAAAACAGAATGAAAAACAGTGTCAGTGAAGCTTGTCAGCTCTGAGAGAAAACGGGGAAAGAAAACGCGGGGAAAGAAAACGTAGTGTTGACCACTGAGGGAGAGGAATGGGAGAGGGAAGGGAGAGGCGCTTGGAGGATAGAGCGGAGTGAAGTGGTGAGAGGTGAGCAGGGGGAAAGGAATGGAAGGGAGTGGTACAGGGATGAAGGGAAGGAGGGAGGAGGTATGGAGTGGAGTAGAAAACAGTGTAGATAACTATGATAAACAGAGGAGGAGGAGGAGAAGAAAAAAAAACAGCAACGAGAGCAAAATTATTAAAATGGAAAACAAAAAATAGAAAGACGAAGAGGAAAGAACAAAAAAATAGCATCAGTAACAACAACAACTACTACTACTATCCACCACCACCACCACCACCACCACTGAAATTTAACTCTCCCATACCTTGAAAAAACAAGAGTCTATATAAATTCTTCCCTCAGAAATCCAAAAAACAAACTCTTACATCACATTACCTCCCCTCTCTGCTGCACTGTACAATTTCTTAGCCAGTATTCACTATCTAATTTATCTTTCTCTAATGCTCGCCTTTCATTCCCCTCCCCTTCCCTTCCCTTTCCCTTTTCCTCCCCTCTACCTCTTTCTCCCAATTATCTTTTCCTCTCCCCTTCTTCTTCATTCCTCACCTTCCTTCCCCCCTTCCTCTTAATCCCTATCTTCTCCTTCCTTTCTCTCTTAATTCATATTTTTCTCTCTTCTTTTCTTTCTATTCCTCTCTTCTCTTGCCTCTTTCTCTCCATTCCACTCTTCTTCTCTCCTGTCTCTTCATTCCTGTCTTCCATCTCCTCTCCCATACCCCCTTTTTTTTCTATTTCTCCCTCCCTCCCTCCTTTATTTCCTCTTACCTTTTCTTCAGTTCTTTCCTCCCTCTCTTTTTCTCCCATCTTGTTCTCTCTGCTCTTACTTTCTACCTTCTTTCGTTATTATATATTTTTTTCTTTCCACTCTCCCTCCTTCGGTTTTTTTCTTTTTTTTCCGCCTTTTCCTCTCTTAAGTACCTCTTCCTCTACTTGTTCTTTTATTTTATTCAATCTTTTCCTTGCTTCTTCGTAGATTCTTTACATCTCATCTTTTCCCATGCCATCTTCTTTTTTCTCCTTCGTACTTACTCATCCCTCCCTCCTATACCATCATCATCCCTCCTAATCATCCCTCTCTTTTTCTTCCTCCTACTAACATTTCCCCTAATCTCTTCTCCCCTCTTCTTCTTCTGTCTACTCTCTTTTTCTAAGGATTACGGATAAATTTAAAAGAAGTCATCCAAACAAGCTACATGGGACGACTCAGGTTAGATTTAGATTTGCCTTAGGTTAGGTCAGGTTAAGTTAAATTTGTGTTAGATTAAGGCTGGGTTAGGTTAGGTTAAGTTTGGGTTAGTTCAGGTTAGGTTAGGTTTGGGTTAGGTTAGACTAGGTTGGGTCAGTTTAGGTTAAGTTTCGGTTAAGTTTGGGTTGGTTTAGGTTAAGTTTGGGTTATGTTAGGTCAGATTAGGTTTGGGTTAGGTTAAGTTAGGGTTAGGTTAGGTTAGGTTAGGTTAGGCCAGCTATAACTGGAAGTACTTAAAATATACATATTCTAAGCCTTCAAAACAAGTAACATGTGGTAAAAGTAGCGAATAACTTAGTATGTGTGTTAATCTTTAGCTAGCTGAAAATAACAAGACTTTTTTTTTTTCCACGAAATATTCACGGCTTCCCAAGTAAGTCGTCTTTCTCCGCTCACACCCAGTAAGATACAATTCCCTGTAACGAATTTCTGAGTAAGATTCATATGTGTTGGTATTCTAAGCTTCTCTTCTATCAGTAACATCCAAGAGGAGAGGTACGAGTAGTTTTCTTCCTTTATGTAAGTGGGACTCTGGGCAAGGGCAACAAAAAGGCATAAAAGAAAAAGTTAAATAAAAAAATTATATAAAATTATCTTTAAACCTTCCTCTTGAAACAGCTAAAGTCAAAGGCGGGAGGAAATACAGAAACAAACAGGGAGTTCCAGAGTTTATTGTTGGGAGGAGCCTTCTTGCTTATTTTATCTCGCTTCCTCCGCAAAGTCTTGTTCTCTGCTGTCGTTGCTATTCCAGTGTTTCTCTTTCTCTTCCTCCTTCCTCCCTCACCCTTTCACCTTATCTCATTTACAATCTCTGTGATGTTATGTATCCTCTTCCCCGTACTACAGCTCCTCTTTCTCTTCCTCTTCCTCCTTCGTACTTTAACCTTTCTCTGTTATCAGTAGTCGCCATCCTCTTCCTACTCCTCTTTCCTCATTTCGTTTTACTTTTCTTTCTTTTCATTCGTTCATGTTGCTTTGGTTACTCTCTCTCTCTCTCTCTCTCTCTCTCTCTCTCTCTCTCTCTCTCTCTCTCTCTCTCTCTCTCTCTCTGCTTCTTTTCCCTTTCACTTCTGCATTTTTCATTTCACTATCTTGTTACTTTGCTCCTTTTCTCTTGCTCCTCCCGCATTTCCTTCTCGTCATTCTTATTCTCTTCTTCCTCCTCCTTTTCTTCATTATCCCCTTCAACTTTTTACATCACCTCTTTGGTTACTTTCCTCCTCTTCCTCTTATTCTTCTTCCTTGTTGTCCGTGCCGTTCTCTTCCTCTTCCTCCTCCTCTTCCCCCTCCTCTTTTCATTTATCCCTTGCATTTCTTCATTTTTCTTAATTTCCTCCTATACCTCCTACTTTAGCTCCTAGTCCTTCTCTTCCTCCTCATCCTCTTCTTCCTTATCCCCTGCATTCCTTCACTATTTAACTTTATCTCTTTAGCTACTCTCCTCTACGTTCCACCTCCTCCTCCTCCTCCTCCTCCGCAGCGCCGCCTCCGCCACCGTGATTCCCGCGTCATAACTCGAAGTGACAAGCGGAAATATATTTAGAGGGTGCAATCGGTCCCCAAGCGGGCGGGTGTCCACCCTCCATTAGACGTGTATCGCGCTCATCTACACTTGGGGCCGAGCTAATTTGCCGCCCTGCCGATCACACACGTTTTGCCGCGATCACTGTTGACAGCCACATTAGCGAGAGGTGCTGCTGCTGCCTGCCTGTCTGTATGCATGTGTCTCTCTATGCTCCTGCTACTGATCCTCCTCCTACTGCTTCTGCTTCTGCTTCTGCTGCTGCGTCTACTGCTGGTGCCTGCCTGCCTCTCACTCGCTGTGTGTGTTTATGTGAGTGTGTGAGTGTAAGTGGTGCCTTTAATTACATAGATATACATGTGTCAGCACGCGCGCGCGCACGCACGCACGCACGCACGCACGCACGCACGCACGCACACACACGCACACACACACACACACACACACACACACACACACACACACACACACACACACACACACACTTCATCCACATGTACTCATATTTCTAACTTCATCCACATGTACTCATATTTCTAACTATCTATCGTTTCCTCCTCTTCCTCCTCTTCCTCTTCCTCTTCCTCCTCCTCTTCCTCCTCCTCCTCCTCCTCCTCCTTATCCTCCTCCTCCTTATCCTCTTCCTCTTCCTCCTCCTCTTTCTCCTTCTCTTCTGCCTCCTCCTATACTGCCTCATCCTCCTACTCTTCTGCCTCCTCCTCCTTTTCCTATTGTAACACCTGAGTCTCCCGAAGGCATCGAGCTGTTGACGAAGGCAAAATATCAGATGGTCAAGAATACAGATGTCACAGATAAATTGACTCCTACTCCTCCTCCTCCTCCTCCTCCTCCTCCTCCTCCTCCTCCTCCTCCTCCTCCTCCTCCTCCTCCTCCTCCTTTTCCTCACAGTTCTTCTCATTCATAATCGTCATAATCTTTAAATTGATTCCTGCTTTTCCATCTCCTCCCCCTCCTCTTCCTCCTCCTTCGTTTCTTCCTCCTCCTGCACCTATTTTCAGGCTCTCGATTTCACTAGTGGAGAGAGAGAGAGAGAGAGAGAGAGAGAGAGAGAGAGAGAGTGAGAGAGAGAGAGAGAGAGAGAGAGAGAGAGAGTGTGTGTGTGTCCACGATCCCTCTGTCACCTGCCAATAAGAGAAGCTTCCCTTACTCCCCGCTGGTAAGGACGGCTTGTGTGGGCACAAGGCAGGTGTGGACAGGTAAACAAAGACTGCAGGTGAGCTCAGATAGCACAAGGTAGACAGAGGAATATGTCAGTAAATATCTTAATTATTATTAGCCATAGAAATTGTACGAAAATTGAAAGAAACTTGATAAAAACCTGGAAAAATTCTCAAGGTTAGTTATTTATCTGTTTATTCACTTATATATTTTCGTTTTTACTTTTTAACTTATTTATTATTATTATTATGTATTAATCTTTTGGATATGTAGGTGAGTTAATGAGTAATTGCGCTACGTCAGGATAAAAATAAAGAAGTGCTGGTGTGTTGAAAATAATTATCCTGCACAACTGACTGTGTTTCTTGAAACTTATTAACTGCCTGACTGTCTAACTTACTCGATCACCGACTGACTGACTTGCTCACTAAGAACATACACAACACAAGTGCAACATATACTTAACAATCTTCCTATCTTTGTTTATGTAACCAAACAAACACACACACACACACACACACACACACACACACACACACACACACACACACACACACAGACGGACACGAACCATACCTCGACAATCCAATCGCCTTTGTATGAGAAGGGAACACTGCCCCCTCACTTCCCTTCTCCAGTCCCCTTTGTGTACCTGCTTCCTTCACCTCCCCTCTCATCCCCGTGCGTCTCTTCCTACCTTACCCTTCCCCCAACCACCTCTTCCCTCTGTCTCCTAACTGTCCGAACCTCCCTACCTCGCTCCCTTACAATCCCCCCCACCCCTGCCCCATACCATCTCTCCCTCAGCCTCTCTCCCTATCCCCCTGCTACCTCCCTGCCCTCCCCTGCTGAGCGTAGAAGACAATTGATGGCCGATAAATGGATATACGAACAGCAGTCCTCGGGGGGTCCTCTCCTCGCCGGGACCAATAATTTGTTGCTCAGGAGGGACGATTCCGCTCCCGTAAGATAGCGGACTCAGATGTTATTGTCTGCCAGGCTTACGAGGAGAGGAGCAGGGGGAGGAAGAGGAGGAGGAAAAGGAGGTGCAACTCAAAAGAATACGAAGGAAGACCGAGCAGCAGATTTGTTGTTCTTTGTGAAGCTGTTTGTAAGGCTGAGGAGGAATACAAAGGAACAACAAACAACTGACATCGAGGTCTTTCCTAGGCTGTCTGGGTAACTATTCTACACAGGCCATTAGTGGAAGAGACATGATAGTTCGGGAGAAGGCTCGCTGGAAATTGGATGTGATGCCAGGTGATTAAAAAAAAAAAAATACGCGGGATTTGGGAGAAGAGTATGGAAAAGACTAATGACCTATATCTATTTCTGGAGGAGGAGGAGGAGGAATAACACGAAGTAATACCAAATAAAAACGAACAGCAGAATTATTGTTGCATGTACGACTGTGAGAACGAGAAGGAAAAGGAAGAGGAGGAATAACAAAGACAAAGAAGAAGAGGCAGGATAGGAAAGGAAGGATACAGGAAAGAAAGGAGTGTGGCGAGAAATAAGAGCCAGAAAAAGTCATTTCTTACCGTCTCTACAAAGGCTAACATGGAAATACAGTTAAATGTGTATACTCTGATAGACGAGAAAGCTGTTTGCTGTTTTCAGTAAAGATTGGAATGAAAGACAAACTGACGACACTTGAGGGAGAGAATTAAAAGGCCATAAATCCAAATAACAAATAATAATATACAGAAGGAAGAAGAAGAAAAAGAAGAAATAGAAGAAAAGAAAAGGAAAGGAAAGGAAAGGAAAGGAAAGGAAAGGAAAGGAAAGGAAAGGAAAGGAAAGGAATGGAATTGAAAGAGAAAAAGAGAAAGAGAAAGAGAAGGAGAAGGAGAAGAAGGAGGAGGAGAAGAACAAGAACAGAGAACAAGAAGGAGAAGAACAAGAAGAACAAGAAGAACAAGAACAAGAACAAGAACAAGAAGAAGACGACAACAACAACAACAACAACAACAACAACAACAACAACAACAACAACAACAACAACAACAACAACAACAACAACAACAACAACAACAACAACAACAACAACAACAACAACAACAACAACAACAACAACAACAACAACAACAACAACAACAACAACAACAAAAGAAGAAGAAACAAGAAGAATACAAAAGAAGAATAAGAAGAGAGAAATAAGAGGAAAGAGTAAGAAGAAGAACCGGTGACAGTGAAGGAATACCTCACCAACATACGTACGTACATACATTAGCTCACAAGGACAGTTATTTCTGGAGCAACGGAGAGGTAAAGAGAGGGACCTACCAGGGAGACAGAGGACTTAGAGAGAGCCTAGAAAACATCTATTACATTTATGGGAGAATTACTACGAGACTGCAGGGAGATGGGGGAGACTAAAGAGACGCTACAGAGGGACTACAGGGGGCTTTAAACCTTTATAAGGAGATGGGAACAACTACAGGGAAATTACAGAGGACAAGGAGAAGGAAGGAGTAGAAATGGGAGATTGTCATGTCCAGCAGTAAATGGTATCTGGTGCTCACTAAATCATAAGGACCTGATCTGCTTGTCCCGGAGTCCATTACAACACTGCGTCCTCTCTTCTCTTCCTCTCTTCTTCCCTCCCCTCCCTCCCAGTCCTTACCAGAGCTGCGTCAGTAAAGCCTGTCTCCTATCTACTGCTGTCCACTGTCACCCCACCTTCACATCGTTACCGTTCCACCAGCCAGCCAGCCAGCCATCCCGTAATAGAAGTACCAGCTAACACTGTCACATCTTTACTATTCCCGGCCACCCAGAACATAAAAAAAGTGTAATAGTAGTACCATCCACAGCTATCCCTCATCCATGCCGCCCACACCATCTGAAGCCATCACTTACCGCCCACTCTCAGTTCTCACCTCTCGCTTCTCACCTCCGACCAGCTTTCCTCCGCCACCTTCCACCACCACCAGCACAGCCAAAGTTGCCGAAGTGACGGGAAGCGCATAATCAAATCTAACTTTTACATCAGCGACGCTCTACTTTCTATTGGTCTTTTCTGCATGGCTAGGAGCAGACCGCCTGCAGGAACGCCACGCCACGCCACGCCGCTGCCACCATTTGTGAGCGAGGTGGTGAAAATGGTCCTATTTCAGAGGCGAGCTTGTTTTCTTTCTTTTTTATTCGTTTTTTTTTTTTTTTTTTTGAGGTTGGGTTATTAATGAGTATTCTTCGCATGCAACGCTTTTTATTTATCTGTTTATTTTTAGTGAGTATTTATTTACTTATTTTACCTATTTATTTATTGTCATATGCCCTCAAGTGTGTTTCCTGCTCTTAACTTTCTCTGATGTGAACAAAACGAAAGTCTAAATAACAGAGGAAAAAACTAGAGAGAGAGAGAGAGAGAGAGAGAGAGAGAGAGAGAGAGAGAGAGAGAGAGAGAGAGAGAGAGAGAGAGAGAGAGAGAGAGAGAGAGAGAGTTTAAAAGTGAGCGAGTATCAAACTGTAAACAAAGTAATAATGTTTGAGGGTTCATAGGATAGGGAAGAAGAGGAGGAGGAGGAGGAGGAGGAGGAGGAGGAGGAGGAGGAGGAGGAGGAGGAGGAGGAGGAGGAGGAGGAGGAGGAGGCAGAGGCGAAGGCGAAGGCGGAGACGAAGAAAAGAAGGAAGGAAGAAAGAAAAAAAATAATCAAACAGACAAACAGACAAACAAACAAACAAAGAAGAAAAAAGGAGAAGGAAGAAAAAGAAAACGATGAATGTAAGCCAAATGTAACTACTGTACTGCAGAAGGAAGGCAGGTGTGATGTGGCATAGCTGTTGGTCTCCGCTCCCTCTTTTTCCACACCCTTACTCAGCCTGACTGGAGTAGACTAAGCCTGGACGTTTGATCAACAGCGTGGCGGCGGTTGTGCGTCACGCCTCCGCCGCCGCCAGACAGATGAGTGACGCGTGCAGCAGGGGCGTAGCTTTAGGGTGAGACTGTGGTGGTGGTGGTGGTGGTGGTGGTGGTAGAGGTGGTGGTGGTGGTGTTCTCTCTCACTGTTGGGTATATTTTGTCACGGTTATCTGTTGCATGGTCGTTACTCTGCCTGCCATTTTGTTCTTCTACTTATGTGGTTGTTTTATGGTCGTGGTGATATAGCAGTGTTGTTGTTGTTGTTGTTGTTGTTGTTGTTGTTGGTGGTGGTGGTGGTGATGGTGGCAGGAAGGGTGAGTGTCGCTGTGGAGGTTAAGAAAAGTGAAGTGAAAGACTGTGTTGAAGAAGGCAGTGAAGGGATTAAATAAGTTATGGCGCCGCATAAAAGCAAGGTAATATTAAATTATCTAATACCACCAGGACGCGCTACTCTCCCGCCAAGAGACTGCCTTTGTACAGCTCGCTAAGCAATTTTAAAAAGATATCTAGGCAAAAAGTGACTCACCAACATGGCTTCAGATAAGTGGAGTAAACTTAGCAGGGACGAAGCGATTGCACAGACATTAAGTGATGTGAAGTGCAGTGCCATCGAACTCCATAAGCACCAAGCATTCTGAAATATATGAACAAAAAATTTCGAAATATCTCCCCTTGAATATCTGGGGAATATGTTTCAGCACAATTTACTCAAGCATAAGTGATTATTGTAACGACATGCACCATATTCCAGCGGCGTGACTTGAGAGCGCACCATCACCATCAGGCATACCAACCATTGCAAATTACAAACTATTTCCACATCTATCTTGACAAGATGTATGATAACTTTTGATGAGACTGAACCAGAGATCCGTTTGATTGGACGAAAAATAAATCCACGATCAAATGATTCAACCACGTGTTCTTTCCACTGCATCCACCTCACCGCAAGAAAGGACAGGACAAGAAAGGAGTCTATCAAGGTTTCTTTGCAAGTCTTTGAGAGGGACTGCCAATCATACAGGGACTGCTGCGTGCAGGCGTAATGGCTTCTTGCAGCTTCTCTTACTTTCTTATGTTCTTATGCAGCTTCCCTTATGTTCTTATATTATGAAAATCGTAGAAGAGTCTAAAAAAGTCCAGGAGGCAAGACTAGTAGGGTTTGGTCATGTGAGGAAAAATTAAGAGCAGCACGTTGCAAGAGAAGCCTTGGATGGGTATGGTGATGGGAATACGAGGAAGAGGAAGAGGAAGACCTGGGATGAGATGGAAAGACTGTATAAAAGAAGACATGAAAGACAAAGAGGAAAACCTAGGAGAAGGTGGAAAGACTGCATTAAAGAACACATGAGAGGTAAAGGAATAAGCTAAAGAAAGGCACTAGAAAAATCTCGATAAAAACAGCGACCACGAATAAAAATTTTAGCCGAGTGGGAAGAAGAACCATCTCTCCGCGAATCCGTTTCACCGAGCACATTTGTAATCCACTCCTATGACGAATTTCTGATCCACTTTGAGACTAAGCCAATCTATGCGCCTAATCCCTCCACCCCAGCCATCCGTGACTCTCTAATCCACTTTGAGACTAAGCCAATCTGTGTGCCTAATCCCTCCACCCTGGCCATCAGCTTTTCTCTAATCCACTCGTCTTTCTAATCCAGCCACTGACCAGCACATAATTACTACTCAAACTTCACCCACTCAGCACCAAACTCGTATCCTTTATCGTTTTGGTTCAAGTCGAAACTCCAAAACGGAAAACAAAATTGAGTCGCAAAACTTTCAAAAATTACCGAAAACGAATGTTACATATGGAAAAAAAAAGAAAGAAAGAAAACGGGAGGTATGTAAACAAAACCAAAGAAAACGAAAATTCAAAATAGTGAACTTAGAAAATAGGAGGCGGGTAAACAAAACCAAAGAAAACGTAAATATTAAAACAGTGTAGCCTACAACAAAATATAAAGTAAGAAGCCTGTATTGCAGAAACTCTTGGAAAACGGAAGCATATAAATATAACTAAAGAAAACAAAAA
>NC_087158.1:13048299-13050799 GCF_035594125.1 Scylla paramamosain
GGTGGTGGGTGGTGGTGGTGGTGGTAGTGGTGGTGGTGGTGAGAGTGATATGATGAGAATTCTAGGGGTGATGGTGGTGGTTGTTCTGGTGGTGGTGGTGGTTGTAGAATTATTATTATTATTATTATTATTATTATTAGTAGTAGTAGTAGTAGTAGTAGTAGTAGTAGTAGTAGTAGTAGTAGTAGTAGTAGTAGTAGTAGTAGTAGTAGTAACAGCAGCAGCAACAGCAGTTTGATCCTTTTCTTCTACTTTCATCTCCCATATCATCAATCTCATCTTTACTCAACCTTCCCTCTCTACTCCTTTCCTCCTATATTTTTCTCACTCCCTCACTCCGTCCCTCTCTTTCCTACCCTGCTTCCTTCTCTCCACCTCTTTTCCTTCCCTTTCTCCCTCACTCACCCCCTCCTCTCTTCACTCCGTCCTCCTCCATCCCTTTCCCCTCTCCCTCCAGTTCCCCACTCTCTTCCTCCCTACCCACTTCCTTCCCTCCTGAGACAAAACAGCCGCCCAGTTCACAGCAGTTTCTTTTTCTCTCGTCTAGTAAAACAGTAAAACAAACTCGTTACTATATAATAACTTTCCCTCAACTCGTACATAACTTTCACTCAAACAAGTCTTCAGGTTTTGTCCCCAGATGCATGGAAGAGCGAGTGAGTGTTTGGGAGACAGGAGAGGAGGCAAGGAGAGGAGGAGAGATGGAGAGGTAGGTCAGGAAAGCGACAGGGAATGTAGAGGTGAACTGGAAAAGATGGAGAGAGAGAGAGAGAGAGAGAGAGAGAGAGAGAGAGAGAGAGAGAGAGAGAGAGAGAGAGAGAGAGAGAGAGAGAGAGAGAGAGAGAGAGAGAGAGAGAGAGAGAGAGAGAGCGTGGGGTGGAAGCTAGGTAGTAAAGGGTGAAGGGAAGAAATCGAAAAAAAAAAAGGCGAGAAGGAGAAATGAAAGCTAAGTGAACAAGTGATAAATGAATGTAGTGATAAAAAGAAAGGATGAGGTGAAAGAGAAAGGGATGATAAGAAAGAGTCAAGGGAAGAAGAAAAATGAAAAGTAGATAAAATATAGAGAAAAGGAATATATATATATATATATATATATATATATATATATATATATATATATATATATATATATATATATATATATATATATATATATATATATATATAGATAGATAGATAGATAGATAGATAGATAGATAGATAGATAGATAGATAGATAGATAGATAGATAGATAGATAGATAGATAGATAGATAGATAGATAGATAGATAGATAGATAGATAGATAGATAGATAGATGGATGGATGGATGGATGGATGGATGGATGGATGGATGGATGGATGGATGGATGGATGGATGGATGGATGGATGGATGGATGGATGGATGGATGGATGGATGGATGGATGGATGGATGGATGGATGGATGGATGGATGGATGGATGGATAGATAGATAGATAGATAGATAGATAGATAGATAGATAGATAGATAGATAGATAGATAGATAGATAGATAGATAGATAGATAGATAGATAGATAGATAGATAGATAGATAGATAGATAGATAGATAGATAGATAGATAGATAGATAGATAGATAGATAGATAGATAGACCGAAGAAATGGAGCTAAAGACAGGGATAATGAAAGAAGAAATGGAGGAGAAAGGGAAGAAAAAAGGAGGAAAGGGAAGGTGAAGTGTGCTAGGTGAAGCGAGAAAGAGAAAGGAATAAAAGAGAAAGACAAGGCAGATAAAAAAAAAATAGAGGAATGAAGAAACGAGAAAAAAGTTAGAGAAAGAGAAAGAAGGAAAGTAAAAAAGAAAGACGAAAGAAATTAAAATAGAAAAACTGCGAAAACGGATGATTGAAAAAAGAAAGAAACAGAAAGGGAACAAGACAAACAAGGATAAAGGTGTGAAAGGGAAGAAGAAAAATATTAGTAATCAAGTAGAAAGAAAGAGTAAATAACAGGGATAAAATCAAAATATAGAAGGTAGGACAAAAGAGAGAGAGAGAGAGAGAGAGAGAGAGAGAGAGAGAGAGAGAGAGAGAGAGAGAGAGAGAGAGAGAGAGAGAGAGAGAGAGAGAGAGAGAGAGAGAGAATGAATATGCAAAAAGAAAAAAAAACTGAACAAGGAAGGAGAAAGAGAAAGAAAAGAGGTGAGAGCGTAGAAGGAACAAGCGAGGAGAAGGGGAAGAAGTGATAGAAGCGATAGAACAAGGGGAAGAAGAGGAACAAGTGAGAGAGCAAGGGTGCGCGAGGTAACAAGAAGAACAAGGGAACAAGGGAGTCGGGAAGAGGGAGAGGAGGACCAGGAACAAGTGAGATAAAGAGTCCAATCCCTTGAACGGAATGGAGTCTCACAAAATGCTCCCACACGCACCGAAATTCTTAAAGGCAGGGAGCCGCAGCGCGTACTGGAGACATGAAAAGGTCGCCGCTCCTAAAGGTAGACAGATAAGGGTAAGTGCACAGGTGTACCTAGGAAGACTGAATTA
>NC_087158.1:13055799-13118299 GCF_035594125.1 Scylla paramamosain
GGACAACAAGCGACTGGGATAAACTAATACGTGTATTTTGGCGGCTAATTACTTTTTCAATCGACGAGCCATTGAAGCGACGTGTTCAGCTTAACAAGTGAGAAGCTTACATGCCTATACAGGGAGAGAGGGGGAGAAGGATGGGGAGAGGATGAGGGGGGCGAGGTGGAAATTGCGAGGAGGGAGAGTGAACAGGAGGTAGATGAAGACTGGATAGAGGAGCGGAAGGGATGAGAGGAAGTACTGGAGATGGAGGAGGAGGAGGAGGAAGAGGAGGAGATAGGGTGAAGGAGGAAGGAAAACGGAGAAGAGCAGTAGATTCATAGACAGATAGATATATAGACAGATAGACAGACAGACAGATAGACAGACAGACAGATTCGTATAGACAGACAGACATAGACAGACACAGACATAATAAATATATTAATAGTTATTTAACCGCAAAAAAAAAACTTTTCAACAACAAAATTCATGATAAAAAAGTGTGCATACATAAAACGGACTATGAAACATTTACTGAATATACATTAAAAAAAAAAAGAGGCCAGATAACACAAATGAACACAAAGGAAAAACAAACTCTGATTATATCATCATCATTTACTTACTTTAGATATAAACTACATAAAGTGAGAGATTCAAGACAGTATAGAAGACGTGGGGGTGGGGGGGAGTAAGGGGAGGGAACAGAAGAAGGGGAGAGGGAGATTGGGTTAGGCGGGTGGGTAGGTGAGAGTGGAAGGGAGGAGGGCCATGATATGGAAGAAAGAGAAAATAGAGGAGGAGGAGGAGGAGGAGGAGGAGGAGGCTGGAAGGGCAGACTAAAATGACTAAAAGGAGACAAATTGTGAAGGGAAATGACAAGGGAGGAGGAGGAGGAGGAGGAGGAGGAGGAGGAGGAGGAGGAGGAGGAGGAGGAGGAGGAAGAGGAGGAGGAGGAGGAGGAGGAGGAGGAGGAGGAGGACGAGGAGGAGGAGGAGGAGGAGGGGAAGAGAGTTAATAGGGGAAGAAAAATAGAAAACAATGGAGAGAGAGAGAGAGAGAGAGAGAGAGAGAGAGAGAGAGAGAGAGAGAGAGAGAGAGAGAGAGAGAGAGAGAGAGAGAGAGAGAGAGAGAGAGAGAGAGAGAGAGAGAGAAATCACCCACGCCCCGAAACTGAAGAATCCAAAGACAAAATCACCAAAGTCTGGCCTCGCACAGAAATGCACAAGGACGGAGGCGGCGAGGCGAGGCGAGGGGAGGCGGTGAGGTGAGATGAAGTGAGTGGAAGGCGCGGCAGGAGTTAAGACACGCCCTGAGGAGCCATGAGCATCCTTCGCCCCCTGCCTTTTGTTCCTGGATGGGGGAAGGAGGAGGAGGAGGAGGAGGAGGAGGAGGAGGAGGAGGAGGGTGACGATTATGACGAAGATGCACAAAAGACGATTTTATTTCTTCATTACTTCAATACCGCGTAGCATGAGGAATATACGTAGGAGGGAAAAGAAGATGACGAAGAGGAGAAGGAGGAGGAAGACTACAAAGGATCGCAAACCACAACAGAGCTCCAGGTATTTGCTATATTAATTACTAGCATTAGGGAAAGGGCATCGTAGTGAAAGAAGAAGAAGAAGAAGAAGAAGAAGAAGAAGAAGAAGAAGAAGAAGAAGAAGAAGAAGAAGAAGAAGAAGAAGAAGAAGAAGAAGAAGAAGAAGAAGAAGAAGAAGAAGAAGAAGAAGAAGAAGAAGAAGAAGAAGAAGAAGAAGAAGAAGAAGAAGAAGAAGAAGAAGAAGAAGAAGAAGAAGAAGAAGAAGAAGAAGAAGCTTCAAGAAGAAGAAGAAGAAGAAGAAGAAGAAGAAGAAGAAGAAGAAGAAGAAGAAGAAGAAGAAGTAACAATGAACGCACCTATTTCATCCTGAGACCCCGCAAGAATCTGTGTGGCCATCAGATTGAAGGGTGTATTGTGAGACACTTTGCTTTCTCACCACGACTATTTCCAAAGGCCACAGAGATGATTAGCCGGGTTCTCGAGAATGTCTTTCCTGCTAATAATCTAAAGATCTTGATAATCTGTCACTGGAACCATAAGAACACCGTTAAAAACCTTTGTAACTTCAAGTAGAACCTTTTGAATGTAGTGAAGGTTCGGCGCAGAAGTATTTCAGAATATGGTCCGTGAAAAGCATCATAATCACAGCCTCAATGAGTCCACTGTAAGGCAAGGGATTTGAGCAACCTTCCCCATCCATCCGCGTCAGCTGCTCGAGTATTCCAGGCCACCACATGAAACACTCCCTGGCCTGAAGAGGTTCACTTAGAAAACCGTGCCGCCACTTCACGCGTTACTCCAGTACGACTCCCTCACGGCACCCCAGGGCCTTCATCTACGTACGGTGTTCATTTCAGCAGGTGGGATGGGAAAAGAAGAGTTAAATGGTAAAAAAAAAAACATCAAAAATCATTACGGACATGGTATTCTTCATGCTTTCAGGTAATTAATAGCTCTAAAGGAGAAAGTTATAAACAAACAACCTAGTTAATTCCGATACTATACAATAAAAGGAAAATTAGCGGAAACATTCCCTCAATCACTAGATGTGCTGATGTGTGAGGTTAATGGATGAATGAGTTATGATGGAGCGTTCTCGAGCAAAGCGGTCACGGATGGGCGTCGTTGGGGTGTCCCGCCCACGTGCTCACGTCCACAAGGATCTTGTCATCAGAGGTGTTGGACGAGGGACGCGGCTGCGGGTCGTCGCTGGCGGCGGGGGTCATCACAGGCGTCATCCTGAAGAAGGCGCTGCTGTGGGAGTCGCTGCTCATGTAGGGAATGGCGAGCGTCCACAGCTCCCTCCGGTAGCAGGCCAGCGTGAGGTACAGCAGGTGTTCGGGCGTCTGCTGCACGCTGGGCACCACGCCGGCCAGCAGGAAGTCGCCGTGCCTGGAGCTCACCTCGCCGCTGTGCACGTCCCAGTTGTTGCGGTAGTGCACCACGTACCTCCGTGCAGGCTGCAGCTTCAGGTAGTCCTGCAGGCCGGGCTTCACCTCAGTCACTGCGATGCTGCGGTTACCTTCGTGATCCAGCCACTGGCCCACCACCGAGCAGTCCGGCCGCCCCTCAGGGTAGGCCTGTCCCTGCCGCACCTGCAGGCCCAGTGCTGTGTATACGAGCAGCCACGCGAGCAGCATTCTTGACCACGGAAATTTATTTGGACAGGACGAAAAATATATCCTCTTCCTGAAGCCATGCATCCGCACACTTGAAGGTAAACTAAGCACGCATCCCACGGTACGGGGTCTCTCAGCCAAAACGAGACTTTATGTCTGTTCCTCTATGTCTTGCAAGCGTTTCCCAAAGGAAGACGTGACTCGCCGCAGTTAAAAACAGCGCCATACAAGCGGCTCGATTCAATCACCTCTACCTACCCCTGCCAGCGTCTTGCCAAATGCACACCTCACTACCAGCCACTCTCCGGTAGCAAATTAGGAGCCTCCTCCCGACACACGCCGCCACAGCCGCCACCGCCGCCGTCGTCGTCGCGGAGTGACGGGCCGCCTCGCAGGACAATTTCCGCCCCACAATCGCCTTCCGCTGAGCCGCGACAACAATTGTGCCAAATTTGCCGCGCGGATGAATCAGCGCTGCCAAGAGTGAACCTGCGGCCCGAGGCTCAATAATATGCTAATTTAATTTAGAAGGAAGAGTTGCTCATAACAGTAGGTTAATCAAGGGCGCTGCTCCCCGCGGCGCCTCCAGGGGCGGCGGGGCGGCGGCCGAACCCTGCCTTATCTCGGCTATAATTAAAACAAAACTGAATTAAAGACCTCCACTCTCAATTTACTTCACGTGTTTTCTAATTAGCAGGTACACTACAAGTATTTATTACCACTTTTAGAGGGGTGGATTCCCTATCCTAGGTGTTAAGTGGTTACCTATTAGCTTTTACAAGTAGATAAAGACAGAACAACGACTGGACAATAACAACAACTACACAGCTGTTCATGGGTAGCACTCCACCAACTGATAGCCTGATGAACTGTGCGAGCGATTAGACTACACCTGGCCACAACCTGCATGGTCATGGCGGCACCAGGGCGGAGAGCGGATCACAAATGGGCCTGACGGGTGCCCAGCTTAAGACCCGCCCTGTGAATGGGAAAAAATAACTAATACTGATAAACAATATTGACCGAGTTACGACACCACCACAGCCACGCCATCAGGCGCCGCTTTGTTCATGAGAAAGTCCTTCCCTGAGGTACCCCAATTTTCTGTTTCCGTTAATAGAAGAGGAAAATTATGACGAGTAAGAAGAGAAGGAAGACAAGAAGAAATTAACAGTAACAACGGTAATATTAACGATGATGTTTAATACTGATGATGGTAGTGATGATGATGATGATGATGATGATGATGATGATGATGATGATGATGATGACGATGATAATGATAATAATAATACCACCATCATCACCACCATCACCACCACCACCACCACCACCACCCCACCACCACCGCTGCCACCACCGACAACAAATGAAATACCAGTCTGCCCACGCCTGTTCCAGCCACTTTCCCCCGGGGAGTCGCCTCATCCACACTGAATGGCACCCACACCACTGCATTCACCGCAATCTCTCCCCGCCACCGCCATAATTATATCACTCACCCATCATTACGGCATCCCTACCCCCTCTCGACTGGATCTCCTGCCTCCTACCCACCCCTCATCACCATCAGTCTCATCCCCGCAGGAATTCATGATCCCTTCACTATCATTGCTAACATTTCCCTTCATCACATCGTTACGTATTCTGTTATTCATTATAATTATTGTTGGTGTTGTTGTTGTTGTTGTTGTTGTTGTTGTTGTTGTTGTTGTTAACATTATCATTTGATTAATGTTAGCAAAAGCAACAGCAACAAACACAGTGCCAATAACAGTGAAACGACGCTGGCTGTGGTAAAACTAGTAGTGGTGGTAGTAGTAGTAGTAGTAGTAGTAGTAGTTATAGTAATAGTAGTAGTAGTAGTAGTAGTAGTAGTAGTAGTAGTAGTAGTAGTAGTAGTAGTAGTAGTAGTAGTAGTAGAAGTCGTAGTAGTAGTAGAAGTCGTAGTAGTAGTACTGGTAGTAGTAATTATAATGAAAATAATACTAATTAAAACAAAGATATAATAAAAAGCAATAATACAAAACAACAACAATATAAACAACAATAAAACACCACCACCACCACAACCACCACCACCACCACCACCACCACCACCAACAACAACAACAAAAACAACACCAAAAATAACAATACAACTTTTGCCCCCCTTATTTCCATTTAAAACAGAGATTTCAGTTCATTCAATGTGAATCTCTCTCTCTCTCTCTCTCTCTCTCTCTCTCTCTCTCTCTCTCTCTCTCTCTCTCTCTCTCTCTCTCTCTCTCTCTCTCTCTCTCTCTCGCCGCTGAATGCCTCCCAAATGAAAGGCAGTCCCCCTGATCCCCGCGGCTGCATGTGAAAACGATCAACAGGCTCGTTCCAAATGACTTATAAATTCCATTATTTTGACTCGAGCTCAAAAGATTATTTCATTTCATGGTTAAATGTTGTCATGCAGGGCGTGACCTGCATATGTATCCCGCCACACGCTCTCTACACGCTTCATACACGCCAACGTATGCCAATGAACGCTTGCCACATTATAATAGAGTTTACATATGTTTATATCCATACATCTTCACACTCGCTCATACTACATGCAGTTTGTTGGATTAGGTTACCTTAGGTTAGGATAGGTAAGGTATGTTTTGGTTAGGTTAGGTTAAGTAAAGCAAGTATGGTTAGGTTAGGTTAGGTTAGGTTAAGTAAGGTAAAGTTAGGTTAGGTCAATTCAGCCTAATCTAACCTAACATAGATATGATTAGGGTAATTCAGGTTAGATTACAATATTTTGTGTCGTTAACTTATGTTAGGTTAAATAAAATTAGATTAGGACATACTAGCTTAGGTTTGGTTAGGTTAAGTTAAGCAGGATTAAAATAAAGATGGGTTATATTACATCCAGATACCGTAAGTTAATGGGCTAGCATACTTTAAGGTAGGATATGTTCAGTTCAATTACGTTCAGGTTAAATTAGGTGAGTTGCATTAAATCAGGTTGACCTTTTGACGAGTGACTTCTCAAAATTAACTTCAAAGCAATGTGTTCACTTATAGTTCACGTCATTGTTAATTCCTAAAGTAATCCAGGATGATCTCAAGCGCCATGTTGATTAATTACAAAGGTCAAAGATACAGTGAAGACTCAAGAAAATATAATCGTAGCCTTCCCCATCCTTATCCTTCTCCCTCCCTCTCTCTCTCTCTCTCTCTCTCTCTCTCTCTCTCTCTCTCTCTCTCTCTCTCTCTCTCTCTCTCTGCTCGATCCACACATATTCACACATTACGGATGAGTCTAAACACAAGCTAGTGAACGAAAGTAATTTAAGGGCAAATGGAACCACATAAACACGGAAACAAAGTAATAAACAAAGAAAACATGACAACGCAATGCACACTTTAACTCTGCAAGGACAATAAAGACAACTAGACAAAGAAAAGGATGTAATAAATAAACAATTAAAGCATACGAACAAAAAATTAAATATAAAAATAAAACATGCAAGAACAGTTACTAGATGACACGAAGCTCTCTAATTAATCTTCATGAAACAGGCGAGGCAGGGGAGAGCGAGGCAAAGCGACTCGGGAAATAGAAATAAGTGCTACGTGAATGTAATTAATCTTCACGCCACAATGATACGTGAGAAAGAATGATGATCTCGCCCACACTGAGAACATACGTAGCCTTGCACGACCCGCATTCTGCTAATAGAAACACTCTCCAATCTTTCTTTCTTCGGGGAGACGCGAGTGGGAGGGACGGTGGAGTGAGGCGAGATGTGAGACAAGGCCAGACCGAGGAGAGAGCGAAAGCGAGGCGAGGCAACGTGGAGTGAGGTGGAGTGAGGCGACAGGAGGCAAGTCCACCCACGGAAAGTTGTGATCACGTTGCGGATTTTAACCTTGAATACCTTTTGCAGGACCACAGAGAAAACGAAAGTAAAAGAGAAGAGAAGGACGAGAAGACACGACGAGGACTACTAACTACTACTACTACTAACTACTACTACTACCACCACCACTACTATGCACTATCCTTCCTCTTCCTCCTCCTGCCTTCTGTCATCATTTTTTACTACACCTACTACTACTATTACTACTATTAATAACACCACCACCACCATCACCACCACCACTACAAGGAGAGTGAGATAAGAGGTCAACGTAGTCCCTAAGTTACAATCCCCTCAGCCATGGTACGTAAGAGGAGGAGGAGGAGGAGGAGGAAGGGCGAGGGTCTGCGCGGCGCTGCTGGAGGTGTGTAATGCCCCCTTTAGTGGTCCATTACTTAGAGGAGCTGTCTCGCCTGCCGCGCTAAATCATTATTAAGAAATGAGGATAAGGCATGCAAGCGCTTAGCTGTGACATTGCCCCACCACCCCTCCTCCTCCTCCTCCTCCTCCTCCTCCTCCTCCTGGTGCCTGAAGTCTTAGTTTGGGTTTTCATTATGCTCTGTGCTTTGTCGGGTTTTGGAATTACTAGGTTATCTTGCGTTAATGTTGCGTTGAGTTGTGGTGTGTTGAGGTAGCGAGGGTAGGTTAGGTTAGCTTATGTTAAGTTGGATTGAATCAAGTTAGGTTAAGGTTGAGTTAGGTAGATTACGTTAAGTTAGGCTGCTAGCTTAGGTTATGTAAGGTTAAGTTAGCTTATCGTATGTTGGTTGTATGGATGGTTGTAGGTATGGTTGGGGTTTGGTTAGGTTAGATTAGGATAACTTGACTGACAATTGATTCACCGCCATATCTAGTAACAAGTAATTCTCCTCTCCCCCCCCCATCTTATACTTTTACCATCAACGTTCTTCATCCATTAATTCAGGTCAGGTTACGTGCAACATGAAGACAAACAAGCTGTAATAAAATGGCAGCAGGGGGACGTGTACTTGATAAATTAACTTACAACTACAACACACATGTTTATCGTTCACACTTAGTCACGCGCCTGAACCAATACAGCCAACCCAACATGTACTCATCCATAAGGCAATCCCCGTCACACCTCCGACACGGGTTTGAGCACGGAGAGCTATTATTACCATTTGTTGTGCGGGAACTCCCCACTAATATGTACGAGGAGGAGGAGGAGGAGGAGGAGGAGGAGGAGGAGGAGGAGGAGGAGGAGGAGGAGGAGGAGGAGGAGGAGGGAAGGTGAAGGATTAGGAGATGGAGGAGGAGAAGTAAGAAGAAGAGAAGGAGAAGCACAGGTGAAGACGTATCATTATTAAGTTCATTTTCTTAAAGCGCTGTGTTCTTTCATCAGTACTCTTTGTAAAGGCCACGGAGATGATTACATACGTACTTGGATTTCCATGGATGTCTTCTTCCCACAGATGATGTAGAGAAACAGTTACACCGTCAGTAGAACCACGAAAACACCTTTGAAACTACCTCAGTAACTTCCACTGCAGTCTGTTAACACTATTTTGCACACCTTTCCTTAATTATCAATCACTTTGAGACATCTTTACTTGTTCTACAGCACCTCCAATTTTTAAACTGGGTTGAAATTGCAAAATTTATTCTTTTTAATCCCCTTCTTTCATGTAAATGCTTATAAAGATTTCATGCATTACTTCTGGTGCTGTTAACTGTTTCGTATCGCAGTGAAAGGGTTAAAAGTAATCGCGATGAGACGGTGAAATGTTGAATTTCAATACAATGACTTGGAAATACTACGTAAATACAAGGCTAAGTAAGACGCCATATAGAAGCCAACTAACTGAGGAACCAATACTAATGCACCAATCATCTCCTGTACGTGATAATGGAAGAGTACATGCAGGTGGGTCTCTTGAGAGCGTGAGAGGAAGGAAGGCGGTGTCTGTGATATGTTGGCAGGCAGCGGCCTACAGGTTCTGAGTTTCTTGGTAGAGAAGGTACGAGTCTTTCTTGTAACAGACTGTCGCCGTGGAATCCTGCTGCTGTGAGGACATGAATCAGTGGATAATCTCTTCTTGTTCTTCCTCGTTGTTGACGTTCATCTTTGTCTTCTGCTGCTGCTGCTACTGCTGCTACTACTACTACTACTACTATTACTACTACTACTACTCTTTTCGTCATCTTATTCTTTTTATCTTTTTTTTTCTTATTTTTTTCTTAGTTTTCTTTCTTTATGTATTTATTTCTCCTGTTCTTCCTTCTCCTGGTCCGACTCCTACTCCTACTCTTCCTCTTCCTCCTCCTCTTCCTCATCCTCATCTTCATCCTCATCCTCCTCTTCTTCCTCCTCTTCCTCCTCATCCTTCTCATCCTCCTTTTCCTCCTCATCCTCCTCCTCCTCCTCCTCCTCCTCTTCCTACTACTACTACTACATAAACAGGATCCTTAAACGCAAAATAAAAAAAAAGTGTGTGAAAGCGCTGCTTCAGGAACCACATCACGAGTTCAGTGTTGTGACGGGGAGAGGGAGGGGAAAGGGAAGGGGGTTCACTCCACGGCACCTTGAACTAATGGAATGCCTCAGAAGGATTACTTGCGACATTTCCCGTGCAAAACACCTGTCGATCAGCTCACCTGCATGCACACGCACCTGTTGCCCAAAAACAGAGGGATTCTTCTACGAAGCTCGAGGATTACTGGCTCGTGTACTCCTTGATTACCCGGCGTGATGGATGGTGGCGGAGGAGGAAAGCTGACTAACTCTCAACCCGATTACCGACAATCTGGAATATTAATTAACGTTGACGTATGTATTCCGCAACATACACGTGAGCATTGCCGCTGTTACCAGAACAACATGTACGGTGTTTTACTTGGCCTTGACCTCGACGAATTATCCAGGTTGCCTCGCAGCACAAGGCGGCGTGAAGGACAGCTCTAGCGCGTGAACGGATCAGACTCTGTGATAAGACGTGCCACGTCCTATGAAGGATTACCAAGTTTAATGTCTGGCTTTACTGACGGAAATGTTATTACTCATCGTTTCAAGTTACACAGCAATGGTTGCGCAAGACACTCCATTCTTTATGACGCCAGTAACTACTGATTAGTTACTTTAAGAATTTATTTAGTACCAAGACTCATGACTAAATTCAATGTTGACAACAGTGTCAAGAACAACTAAGGTAACAATGGGGCGTTCATTGATATCTTGATGAGCAATGCACTTAGAAAGAACAAACAGAGGTAAGGATTCTTCTAAACAAGCATAATAATGGTACGTTACGGAGGACACCTGAATGCAAAAGCCTTTCTTTGATCAGGTGTCAGTATGATGACGAATGTCAGGCGAGCCGGTCACGGATGGGCGTCGTTGGGGTGTCCCGCCCACATGCTCACGTCCACCAGGATCTTGTCATCAGAAGTGTTGGACGAGGGACGCGGCTGCGGGTCGTCGCTGGCGGCGGGGGTCATCACAGGCGTCATCCTGAAGAAGGCGCTGCTGTGGGAGTCGCTGCTCATGTAGGGAATGGCGAGCGTCCACAGCTCCCTCCGGTAGCAGGCCAGCGTGAGGTACAGCAGGTGTTCGGGCGTCTGCTGCACGCTGGGCACCACGCCGGCCAGCAGGAAGTCGCCGTGCCTGGAGCTCACCTCGCCGCTGTGCACGTCCCAGTTGTTGCGGTAGTGCACCACGTACCTCCGTGCAGGCTGCAGCTTCAGGTAGTCCTGCAGGCCGGGCTTCACCTCAGTCACTGCGATGCTGCGGTTACCTTCGTGATCCAGCCACTGGCCCACCACCGAGCAGTCCGGCCGCCCCTCAGGGTAGGCCTGTCCCTGCCGCACCTGCAGGCCTATTGCTGTGTATGCGAGCAGCCACGCGAGCAACATTCTTGACCACGGAAATTTATTTGGACAGGACGAAAAATATATCCTCTTCCTGAAGCCATGCATCCGCACACTTGAAGGTGAACTAAGCACGCATCCCACAGTACGGGGTCTCTCAGCCAAAACGAGACTTTATGTCTGTTCCTCTATGTCTTGCAAGCGTTTCCCAAAGGAAGACGTGACTCGCCGCTTAAACAAAAAACAGCGCCATACAAACGGCTCGATTCAATCACCTCTCCCTCCCCCTGCCAGCGTCTTGCCAAATGCACACACCACCACACCACCAGCCACTCCCGACACAGGCTGGCGCCGCCGCCGCCGCCGCCGCCGCCGTGGAGTGACGGGCCGCCTCGCAGGACAATTTCCGCCCCACAATCGCCTTCCGCTGAGCCGCGACAACAATTGTGCCAAATTTGCCGCGCGGATGAATCAGCGCTGCCAAGAGTGAACCTGCGGCCCGAGGCTCAATAATATGCTAATTTAATTTAGAAGGAAGAGTTGCTCATAACAGTAGGTTAATCAAGGGCGCTGCTCCCCGCGGCGCCTCCAGGGGCGGCGGGGCGGCGGCCGAACCCTGCCTTATCTCGGCTATAATTAAAATAAAACTGAATTAAAGGCCTCCACTATCAATTTACTTCACGTGTTTTCTAATTACAACGCCTTTGACATTTCATTATAGTTTTGATCCAGGTATTTACATTCTCACCTCTGCGGTTCAAGAAACAGGAAGAGAATAATAATAATAACGTTCATGCACGCGTGATACGTAAAATGTAAAATGAAGGTAAATGCTTGAGGAGACAAAATACTGCACCCCTCTTCACCTTCTCCCTGGCACACTTCTTCCACGCGAATCATTACATCACAACACACAACACTGAGCGATTGTATCTTGAACACCACCGAAGGATTGTATGATGCAGGTCAGGCACTTCCTGCTAGTTGAACCCAAGCGTAGAGTCATCGCCTCAACATTGACATATATATATAGATAGATAGATAGATAGATAGATAGATAAATAGATACATAGATACACAGATACATATAGATAAATAGATAAATGAACAGATTATTTGATAGACTGATGAACTGACTAACTGACTGACTGATTGATGAGCAGATAGACAGAGACATACATACATACATATCTACATACATACATACATACGTACATATATAGAACGACATGCAGATGGACTTATTAGGCAAAAGAATCATATAACGTAAAAAATAAATAAATAAATAAATGAATAAATAAATAAATGGGTACATAAAATATATAAAACCTGTACTTACAAGAAATAATAATGAATCCAACTCATCGTGGGTCTTGATGACAGGTACATTGTTAGGATGGGTTAGGTTAGGTTAGATTTGGTGATTTCAAATTGGGTAAAGATTAGGTTAGTTTAGGTTCGAATATGTTGGAATAAATCAGGTTATTCGTTCTGGTGGAGAGTTAGTTTAAATTGGGTTAGTTAAGTTAGGTTACGTTTGGTTAGGTTCGGTAAGCAAGTTAAAATTAGGTTAGGTTAAGTTAGGTTAGGTTTGGTGGAAGGTTAGTTTAAATTAAGTTAGGTTAGATTAGGTTTGATGAGTTAAAATTAGGTTAGGTTAGGTTAAGTTAGGTTAGGTGATAGATTAATTTAAATGAGGTTATGTTGGGTTAGCTTACATTAGGTTCAGTGGTGGCGCTGCGTCTCCTGTAATTCAACATCTGCCTTTGATCTTGCATAAGTGGCCAATTTAATCTTGTCTCATTGATCAACAGACTAATTCCACGAGAGAGAGAGAGAGAGAGAGAGAGAGAGAGAGAGAGAGAGAGAGAGAGAGAGAGAGAGAGAGAGAGAGAGAGAGAGAGAGAGAGAGAGAGAGAGAGAGAGAGAGGCGTATCAAGAAATACGATAGAACAGAATTAGAAGATACGACATAAGTAACAAGCTTGAGTCAATCCTGTTAAAATACAATTAGAGAGGGTCACACACACACACACACACACACACACACACACACACACACACACACACACACTTGACGTCACCCCGGCTCGCATATGAATCTTTAAGCAGATGTAATTGGAGAGACACCCTAATTAGCTACTCTGATCATATCCTGCCGAACCCTTTAAAGACCCGAGATACGCGTGCCCTCTGTCGCCGTTCGCTTCACACAAATCATAACCTTCATCGCTACAACCCCATCATGAAGCCCCACCACTACCCTGTCCTCACTACTCCCCTAGTCATATCCCTCACCACTACCGCATCATAGTCTTGGTACATCACTTACCTCATCACTGTTTCCATCACCATGCTACGTATCACTGTCCTGTCGCCGTTTTCTTCACCATCCTACAGCAGTATTGCCCTCAGAGTGTTGCCATCGCTATCCTGTCATCACTTCATCATGGTTCTGTGCATTATCCCATCATTACCGCATCATTGTTTGCATCATCATCCTGTCTCCGTTGCCATTATCATCCTATCTATTTTTATTAGCCGATCATCACACCATCAATGTTTTCTCCACTGTTCCCATCATTACCCCATCAACGCTCCCATCACTTTCCATCGCTGACCTATCATCTTCCTATCACCATTTTCATCACAACCTATCACAACCTGTCACCGTCCCCATCATTCTGCCTCATTACCTCACGCCAAGGGCTTTCAATAGAGCGCTACATGAGCCTGTTTGGTCAACGAATTAAATCAGTCAATCAGTCAGTCAGTCAATGAACTAATCTTACTGATGCAAGAGTCAACCACTAATTTTAACTACTTGATAAAAGAGACTGAAGAAAGAGGAGGAGGAGGAGGAAGAGAAGAAATGTTAAAAAAAAAATAATAATAATCTCTTATACGAGTCAGAAGGGTTTGTTTTGTTGCTTTGAATGTAGTTTTCTCATTGTTATTGCTTCTTGCATGTTATTATTTCATCATTCCATTTCTATCCCTCCATAATTACATAGATCCTTGTGAATAAACACCGGCTACTTTCCCACTACTCATTCGTCTTCTCTTAGCTCAGACTCCTTGGAAATTGTAAGTAAATGCTTCTCTAAACTGACCGGCTATTTTTTTTTTTTTCTATTTGTTATGGTTTTCTTCAATGAAATCTGTTTAGTTTTTTTTTTTTTTTCTCTCTCTCTCTCCTCCCACAAGCCCGAGCTGTTCTGGTACAAGTGGAGGAGGCCTTTTCGTGGTAAGGTTTTGTGTTACTCATTGCCCCACGAGAGAAAAGAACATAGAAATAATTAATTCCCCCACACTACCACCATAACATCACCATCATTACCACCGTTATTACCATCACCACTACACTACTATTACCATCACCATCACCACCACCACCTACCACTATACATGACAAAGTAAATCCAGCATCCTAAAAAACTCAAGAAAAGGACTTATCTTATCTTCTAAAGGACTTGAAAAAAAAAAAAAACTCCTCCATTCCCGAAGAGCTCAAAGGATTCTGCCACACTTGAAGGACTCCCTGAAGCTTTTGAAGGACTCCTGAAGGAACAGAACAGAAGTACCGCTGCTGAAGGAGGGAACTGAAACCTTCTCCTTCGTTCCCTCATCTCACCGAAAAAAGAGTAACAGGACGCAGCAAACCTTGAGAAAAGAAAACTCTCTCTCTCTCTCTCTCTCTCTCTCTCTCTCTCTCTCTCTCTCTCTCTCTCTCTCTCTCTCCTCTCTCTCTCTCTCTCTCTCTCTCTCTCTCCTTTCTTACAGACACACCTGTAAAACAACACCTGCCTGCGTGACCTGTTTACATCACCTGTTCTTTTTTACCTTAGCTGTACAACTTTTCCTGACGTGCGTATGTTTTTTCTACTTTCTTTCCGTTGCTGGTGTTTCCCGTTTCCCGGTATTTTATTTCCCTTTCGCAACATTTTTGACGGCTGTCGCTGTAAACCAAACCTGATATGTAGATTTTGAGCATCCATTCCTTTCTTCTTAGTTTTTATTTACTTTTTTTTTTTTCCTCTGTCCTTCCTCGTCCTTCCTTGGAGAGGCAACAACACTGCCTTTTTTAAATTCGGTTCCGCCTTTGATCGGACTGCAATCGAGTCCGTAAAAGGCAAGCGGTGTCTTCTTTAGGGTTGATGCCCTGGGCGTGAAGGAAGAGGAGGAGGATAAATACAAAGAAATACAAAGGAAGACCAAACAGCAACAGACACTGAGAAGGTGACAGGATTGTAGAGGAGGAGGAGGAGAGCGAGGACAATGAGGAAGGACAGAGAAAATGAAGATAAATAAAGGAATAGAATAAACAGTAAGGAAGGAGGAAGAGAGAGAGAGAGAGAAAGGGGAAGGAGAGATGTAGGAGTGGAGCAATGTGGAGGGACGGAAGAGGAAAGAGTGAAGAATGAGGAGGAACGTGGGAGGGAGGGAAGTGGAAGTGGAGAGGAGAGGAGGATGGAAGGCAGAGAGTGTGGAAGTACATAACAGGATGGAAATAAGGACTGAGTGGAAGGAAGGAGGGGAAAAATGGAAAGAGGACAGTAGAAGGAGTGCTGAAGGAGAGGAGGGAAGACACGGGAGAGGGAAAGAGTCAGAAAGACGGAAAGGAAGGAGTGGTGAGAGGAAAGAGGTAAGAAGAGAAAGTGGAAAGGAGAGAGAGAAAAAAAACTTTCCTTGGAGAGACTGCAAGAAGAGAATCTGAGAGGAAAAGGAGGGAAGGAAGGAAAGAAAATAAACCAGATTGGACAGAAAGACTAAACAGAACACGAAGAAATGAGAAAAACACGAGCAGGGAGAGAGAGAGAGAGAGAGAGAGAGAGAGAGAGAGAGAGAGAGAGAGAGAGAGAGAGAGAGAGAGAGAGAGAGAGAGAGAAACACCAGGCGAGGGGAAGAATTGTCTTAATTATATTTTTAAAAGTTATCTCTTTACTTATTTTCATTCTCTTCTTTTTTCATTGTCTTCTTTTTTCATTCTTCTTCTTCTTCTTCTTCTTCTTCTTTCTTCTTCTTTCTTCTTCCACAACGAAATACATTATTTCCCAGGAAATATCTCTACTTCACTTTACTTCACCCTCTACTTAATAATGTGATTAAATTGTAGTTCCACCTGCTATACCTTTCCTATTATTCCTTCCTCACACACCTGTCTATCCCCCCCCCCCTCTCTCTCTCTCTCTCTCTCTCTCTCTCTCTCTCTCTCTCTCTCTCTCTCTCTCTCTCTCTCTCTCCTCTCTCTCTCTCTCTCTCTCCTCTCTCTCTCTCTCTCTGTGTGTGTGTGTGTGTGTGTGTGTGTGTGTGTGTGTGTGTGTGTGTGTGTGTGTGTGTGTGTGTGTGTGTGTGTGTGTAAGCGGATAGGTTACTCATGTCACTCAAATGGAAACACAGCCTTTTTATCATCACGTATCTCTTGTTCCTAACCAAACAATCACTAGCTTACACACACACACACACACACACACACACACACACACACACACACACACACACACTTCCAACATCACTACTATAACCTGTTACACTCCCTTCCCTCATCAAATAAAAAAAAAATACAATGATGGCGTCATACGTACCATCCCAAAACCTCGATGAATATTCTATAAACATCCCTCAGAGTACCACACAGAGCAATGAGGAAGCGACACTCGAACACAGGACCTTCACAAAACGAGTATTGATGCAACACAAACACACATTTATACCCCAGTTTTCTTTCAATGCGTTCGTTATACGTGAACCCTAACACATACATAGTCTATTGGATAAGACACACTGGGATGGAAAGGTAGATCAGGTGGCTACTGTACATATAAATAATGGATAGATGGTTGGGTTGGGTAGGTGGATGGGGAGGAGCCTTGTACATTGTCTTTTCTATTATGGTCGTAGCAAGTACAGTTGGTCTAGAAGCTACGCCCCCTCGCCTCCTCCCATTTAGTCTGATATATAGTTGATTGGTGCAGTTGTAAAGGAGAATGACTAAAAGGATACAGGGGATGAGGAGTATTCCTTATGAAAGGAAGGTGATGATTTTAAATTTGCATTCCTTAGAGAGGGCGCAGGTTAAGAGTGGACCTGATAGAAAATCTCCTAAGTGGTATAGAGGATATAACAAGGGTGGCAAGCAAAATTCTCGGATTAGTAATCAGGATAGAACAAGATATAATAGGTTCAATTCAAAAAGGAAATAGGAAGTAATTGGTTCTCAAATAAAGCAGTAGATGAATGGAAAAGACTCAGTAATCAGGCTGCTAGTGCTGAGTCATAAGAAAGCTTTAAAAAGATTACACAAATTTATGGATGAGGATGACAGGATTAAATAGGAAGATGTTTCATACTGGGGACTGCCACGTGTACGCCTGATGGCTTCTTGCAGCATCCCTTATTTTCATATGTTCTTGTTCTCAAAAGATGTTGCCACTCTCCTAAATTGTTGCCATTCTCCTAAATTGTTGTGTTTAAGATATTTTCAGTCACCTTATCAACTGGCCTTGCCCCTAAACTGATTTTCGAAAACATTAGTAAAAGAATATTCATAAAATCAAGGTACTAACCCTTCTGAAAAATCACGAAACAAAACATTATTTACGTAAACTCCTTATGTCTGCCAACACGTCGCCACGCCTCCATAAAAGTAAACCAAAAGCTACAGCAAACTTTTACAGAGAATACTTAAACATCGGGGTGATAACAAGGCACGTGTCGACACTCCAGTTGGTAATGTGACAGAAAGCACCAGAAAAAAAATTTATAAACATGAACAACAGGTAAAGTGGCAGGAATATTATGAGAGCACTAATCACTACTTGCCTTGCCGATAGAGGGATTGGAGGTAAGGATTTTTAGACCAATTTGTGCTATGGGGAACTGAGAACATTAGAAGGGAGGCAAGAGTTATGTAAATTGTGCAGAAAGGCGAGAGAAGCACGCTGAAGGAGGTATGTACATGTGGCCAGGATGAACTCGAACGATCCTGTGACGATGGCATGGAGGAGGCAAGTGGAGGGAAGAAGGAACTAGGGGAGGACACAGGCTTAGGTGGAGACCTGGAATTCAGAGAGATACGAAACAACTGGGCCTAGAGGAGGAGGATACACAAGACAAGATAATGGCCACAACATATGAGCCGGCCGACCTCCACCAGGGATTAGTAAGGCAAAGAAGAAAGAAGGATAAGAAGAGGAAGAGGAGAAAGAAGAAAAAGAAGAAGAAAAAGGAGGAGGAGGAGGAGGAGGAGGAGAGGTATAAGAAGGAAGAGGAGGAGGAGGAGGAGGAGGAGGAGGAGGAGGAGGAGGAGGAGGAGGAGGAGGAGGAGAGGTATAATGAAGGAGGAGGAGGAGGAGGAGGAGGAGGAGTGAGGAGGAGGAGGAGGAGAGAAGTAGTGCAATCAGACAACCACTAAATGAGTTAGAATGTCTTAGCGTTTACTATTTTCTGTAATCCTTTGTACAAAGAGAAAAAAAATATCACTGCTTATTGTCTTCTAGAATCCTTTGTAAAGACTGAGAAAAAAGATTGTTATTATTTCTCATTTTCTGTAATCCTTCGTACGTAAAGAGTAAAAAATTTATTACCGTTTTATTATTTTCTGTAATCTTTTGTAATAATAGAGAAAAGAAATTTATTACTGTTTATTATCCTCTGTATCATCTGAAAAAGAAATCTCATCTCCTGGAATCCATTGCACCAATACAGGGAAGAAACATGATAAAGTAAAGCGCTGACATTTCCTTCTTCTGAATCTAAATGAGCCCCAAGGCGGGCCACTAGAGCACCTGTGGAGGGGTGCGGTAAATGATTGACGGCTCCATCCTCGCCCTTGGCCCCTCACCTGACTGTTCTGCTGGAGGTCACTGCGATGAAAGTAGGCTGGTGTAATGGTGGTGGTGGTGGTGGTGGTGGTGGAGTGAAAGTGATAGTGGTGATGGTAGTTGGGCTTTAAGTGGAGGAGAAGGAGGAGTTTTTGTGTATGGGATGCTGCTCATATTATGTTCACTTTAGAGTAAATCGCTAAGCACTCACATAACATTAGTAGTACTAGTAGTAGTAGTAGTAGTAGTAGTAGTAGTAGTAGTAGTAGTAGTAGTAGTAGTAGTAGTAGTAGTTATTGTTGTTGTTGTCGTTGTTGTTGCTGTTGTAATCGTACAATAAAATCATGACATACTTCCCTCTCCAATAAACAAAAATAAATAAATAAATAAATAAGAATACTTTGGCTCCCAGCAGACCGAATCAGGACGAAGCGAGGGCAGTACACAAACCAGAAGACAAACATACACCTGTCGTTTGTTGCCCCCCCACCCCCCCACACACACGCAAAGCCTCCCTCTCCTTTTAGACACAAGGTAAGACAAACACACTCATTCCACTACCACAGCTTGGCAACCACACACACACATACACACGCGCACACACACACACACACACACACACACACACACCAAAGGACACAATGAGGATGGCGGAGGTCAGGTTAGTAATATAAGACTCTGGGTTATAAATAAGTGAAGTTCTCCCACACCATTTCCATTCGGCTCGGATCTTTTATCACTCGAAGGGAAAGGGTGGGCGGGAGAATTTAATTACGAACAACGTGGGAAGAATCGTTAATTAGTTCCACCTGGAGACAGCAACGAGAGTTTCCATTACGAGGAAACTAACAAACCACCATCGGGGAGAACATTTCATACGAGGCGAGGCTTGTAGGGCAAAATTTACACCCGCCAAATTTCAAGCATTCCCGAATTTACCTGGCCGGGTCTCAGGTACACGTGAATCGAGTCTAATCCACAGGTGAGCTTCAGTTACCTGCCTATAGCTGCCCAGGTGTTGTTAAGGGACTCAAGCAGCACTAGTCCCACAAACCCTATTCCCGCTCCTTACGCTTCCACCCTCCATTCCACCCCTCCCACGCGCCCATCTTCCACCGGCACACTCCACCCTCTCCCACAGCCACTCTCCTTCCACCAGCCAGGCAAGAGCCCTCCAGGCTTTTACAGGACGCCGCCTATTGACTCAAAATGGAAAGCACGTTCAGACCTTATTTGCATTTTCATTTTGAGGTCCAGAACAAATGAACACTTTATTTTTTTTTATTTATTTTTTATTTTTTTTATCAGCCGAAGTGTTTCATTACGAGTTGTTATAATTACATGGTGTTTTTGTTTTCTTGCGGGTTGGAGTTACAATAGTAAGGTTGGGCTGTGGTTGGTTAATGGAAATAAATGTGAAGGAGTTAAAATTAACACACGAGTTGTGATAGCGCTTTACATCACTCGTTCAGTTTTGTGAGTCACTTATTAGTCTGATGCTTCAAGTCTAGCATCATTAACAATATGGACGCGCACACAGGTAAACACTTGGCTACGTGACCGATCGGCGCGCCACCTGTCGGTTCAGCGGTACGTTTTCTTTCCTCCAGCTCAATCTATAATATAATATAATATAATATAATATAATATATATATATATATATATATATATATATATATATATATATATATATATATATATATATATATATATATATATATATATATATATATATATATATATATAGCAGAATTATAAGAACATAAGAAATAAGGAAAGCTGCAAGAAGCGACCAGGCTTACGCGTGGCAGTCCCTGTATAAAACATACCTTCCTATTTCTACCTGTCATTGCAATCCATAAACCCGTCTAATCTTCTCTTAAAGCTCCTTAATGTCTTAGCACTAACAACATGATTACTGAGTCCGTTCCACCCACCTACCACTTTATTTGAGAACCAATTTCTTCCTATATCTTTCCTAAACCTAAATTTTTCAAGCTTGAACCCGTTATTTCTTGTTCTGTCCTGGTTGCTGATCCTAAGAATTTTGCTTACGTCCCCTTTGTTATAACCCTTATACCACTTAAAGACTTCTATCAGGTCCCCTCTTAACCTACGTCTCTCTAAAGAATGTAAATTCAGGAAACGTCTATTACATTAGTCCTTCATTTTTTTTCTTTTCCTAAGTTATCTATTCCAAATTCTATAAAAAAAGAAAAAACTCATTTTTTTCATCCGTGCATCAGTGCATGAGGATCACCTTTGTCCCCAGCGAGAGCAAGGATCATATTCCCATTCATCCACGTACGGACTCAGACAAACATATATACAGCTTATCTACAAGGCAAAAGACACTCGCAAAACAATATTTATGCCGCGGCCCCGTGTTTACAAAGTCCATTGTTCCCTTGAGAGTGGCGGCCGCTGTGTGGGAAGCGTAGATGGTTCCCCAGGCAGCAGAACAACAGCGCTCCAAGTCTAATCTGGAACTCCACGCACGCTGAACACCACAGAGTAAGTCTAGCAAACAAAACACGCGGCTAATGTTATGTTACTGGCATTACCATTAGTTATAAGCCCGTCAACAAAAGAAATGGGAAATAACAACATTCTACGCTTAATCTGGTCTATGTACAAGACAACCCCACGCAGTAAGTCCAACAGACAAGACACGTGGTATTTTTATAAACAAGTTAAAACAAAATAGTACCATTTTAAGACTAATATGGACTAAACAGAGCACAGTAAGTCTGGCACATAAAACACGCTGCTAATACAATGTTGGTGGCATTATTACAAGTCCAAGTACAAGAAAATAAAAAAATAAATAAATAAATAAAATTCTCAGGCTAACAGAGACCTCTTGTACAATAAAACACCGCGTAATAAGTCCGCCAAACCAAAACACGCGGGTAATAACATGGTGGTGGCATTTTTATGAGTCCAGCACGCCCGTGAGAAAGAAAAAAATGAGAAATAACAACATTCTAAAGTTGATATGGCCCCCATATTCATTAGAACACCGCGTAATAAGTCCAAAACACGCGGGTAATAACATGGTGGCGGCATTTTTGTGACTTCAGCACAGCGTAAGAAAAAAATGAGAAATAACAACATTCTAAGCCTAATACTGACTAAGTGATAAGTCTGATTACCAGAGACACTAAAAATAGAAACGTAAGCTTAATATTATGTTTGCAATTTTAATTAACATCTCAGCCGCAGTGAACAGCGGGTCATATCACGCACCACTGAACGTCATTGTTTGCTAATCGTTGTTGCCTTTGCTAAACTATTGTGGCTTAAGACAGAGTAGTAAGAGGGAAATACAGGGAAAGGGAAGAAGAGGAAGAGGAAGCGAGACGGAGAGAAAGAATGAAGGGAAGGAAGATAGAGCAGGAGGGAAGGTAAGGGATGAAAGAGAGAAATGTGGGTAGAGAGGAATGTAGGGAGAGGGAATGGAAGAAAAAGAAAAAAGGGGAGAGAAAGGAAAGAGTGGAAAGGAAGAGGAGAGAGGAGAAGTAAGTTTGCTCTCCTATACATCCAAGCTTAACACTTTCACTACGGGACAAAATTACCACCACCAGAAGTAATGCTTGAAATCTTCATAAGCCTCTACAAAAAAAAGAAAATGGTTACAAAGCATAGATTCTGCCATTTTTACCAAGTTTAAAGATTGGAGATGGCTACAAGACAACTAAAGATGTCTCGCATACTTACTGGAGTATATATTAAGTAGATATAGAGTATGTATAGAGAGAGTACTATGTCAGAAATAAGAAACATGTCACTCTCACTATGATAAATCTAAAGAAGCACGATGAGACTTTATCAGAGAGAGAGAGAGAGAGAGAGAGAGAGAGAGAGAGAGAGAGAGAGAGAGAGAGAGAGAGAGAGAGAGAGAGAATCGAAAATTTCTCTCTCTCTCTCTCTCTCTCTCTCTCTCTCTCTCTCTCTCTCTCTCTCTCTCTCTCTCTCTCTCTCTCTCTCTCTCTCTCTCTCTCTCTCTCTCTTTCTCGGTGTACGTAGAGAGTTGGAGGTTTTTATTCTCGCCCCATTACGCCCGGCTGCCTCTACCAAAGGGACATCAAAAGCTTTCATCCTCTTCCTCCTCCTCTTCCTCCTCTTCCTGCTGCTGCTGCTGTCTAAGTTTGCACTGTCTTCGGCTTTCTAGGTCACAGTAACTCGGAATAAAGCATCCAAGCGTAATCGGTCACTTCTGTTCTCTCTCTCTCTCTCTCTCTCTCTCTCTCTCTCTCTCTCTCTCTCTCTCTCTCTCTCTCTCTCTCTCTCTCTCTCTCTCTCAGCGGAATTACTCACATTACCTTATTTTTTGCTTTCTTTTTGCCTAGTAGAATTACATCGCTTTTTTCCCCGCCCTCTGCAGGTACTGAAAAGCTCAATGGCACCAAGCTGATTACACGCAGCAATCTGTAACAATGCTGTTGATGCCTCGCTGTGCTCTTCATGGCGCTCACTTGAATAACATGCTCCCTCCTTCCGTGCCGGGGAAATAATGAAGGAAACTGCATGCGCGTGATTTTATTGTTGTTGTTGTTGTTGTTTTTGTTGTTGTTGTTGTTGTTGTTGTTGTTTAATGCGTCAAGTGTATGACTGGTTTGTTGGACCTTGACTGGAATTATGCTGTGTCCCTTTTTTTTTTTTGTTTGTGTGGTTTGTAAGGTATCCACGTATCTACTTACCTGTATCAGCTTCGAAGCTTGATATGTCAACTTTTTTTTAATTTATCTCTTCTAGATATTTTATCCTTTCTTTTATTTGAATTTTCTTTTTTACTGTGTAGTTTGTGCTTTAGATTCACGTGTCTCTTTTTTCAACTTTTTCATTATTACACAAAACATGATCAGCTGTACTTTGTCTCTTACTTGAAAATGCATTGCAGTGAATTATCAAACCTGAAAGTGACCAAGTATGTACGGATGTTCAAGTTTAGTTTGTTTTGAAATTGACATTATAAGGCATACCTATTTTTTTCTTCTTTTCTTTTTTTCACGCTTGAAGGGTGACGGCAAGTACCACAAAGCTCACTTCTCCCCCACAAGGAAAAGTAAGAACAAAAGGGAAAAAAATTGGTGTATGGAAAAGTGTGGAAAAGATGAAAGAAGAGAAGGGAAAAGTTAAGAGACCAGGAAAAATTATAATTAATACTCTCCCCGTATACTGAAAATGACACTGGAAAGCAATTCAAACTTTTTCAGCTTCATCATTTCAAACAAACAACTCATGGACTCTTTTCATTAGCTGTCATGTCCTCATGAAGAGTGTGTGCGATGCCAACAAAAGTGCTCCTCCACTCCTCTCTGCCTCTATCAAACACTAAAGGGTCTTGTAGATCAATAAAAACAAGCTCGTATTTCTAAACGCTCTTAAAGTCCACAGAGACCGATCAGGTTCTCATGATATTTTAACTAATGCTTTAGAATCTTTCGTTAAATCACCGCTGATCATGAAAACTGCCAATCCATCATCGCGAGTTCCTCTAGCCACTGTACAAGTCTTCACAATGTTCGGGTGACTGATAGAGTGCGAGTAGTGTTGGCAGGTGCTTGTTTCAAATATTTTGAGAATATCGGTGCTTCATATCATAATTCGAGTTCTGAGTCGAGGATTACAGATTTCTGATACAGAGTCGACGTAAGATAACCGTACAGTTAATGTCAGTAGTTAATATGGAAACCTCACATGCGAAACGACGTGTTATTGTCAACCTGCATACTGTTTCAATCCGAAATGAAATTTCGAACATCACTTCGCTTTAATTAAGCCAGGGATACCGCCAGATCCTCCACTCATTTAGTATTCTTAATATGTCTTCCTCACTTGTGTCAAATAGATTCGCGGTAGTTGTGCCCGGATACTTTTTTGAGCAAGTGTACATACGTATGGCTGTACGTTCTGCAAATTCTGTCTATAAAGAATAAAGACCCAAAGATTGTTACTCCCATCTTTAACATAAATTCAAGCTCTCCTTTTCCACTCACTTGAAAACCCAAATATCATGTGCTGGAGCCTGTTAGAAAATACTGGACGTGAAATACCGAAACGTATGAGAACCAAGCATACCTGTGTCATACTTTAAGTTAGGACCATATTTTGAAACACTTCCGCGCCGCACCTCCAGTACTTTCGAAACGCTCCAGTTGAAGTGACAGATTAACAGGATTTCTATATTTTTAACAAAATAAACAGTCTCATCATCTCAGTAATCTTTGAAAATAGTCGTGGTGACAGAGCAAAGCGTTTCAGAATAAGGGCCTTACTCCGACACATCACCTTCGCGCCGCCCTCGCCAGACTCCAGAGCGTGGCGGCCAGAGCGGACAAGTACACAGTGCATTTATCCTGTTAGTAATGTATAAATCAATTTAATCTGCCACTAGAACTGCAAAAATACCCTGAAAAAACCGTGTAACTTTAACTGAGTAGTGGAGGTGCGGCCAGAAGCGTTTCAGAATATGGTCTACAGTCACACACACCCACACACACATCAGACGGCGGCACTCAGGTTTATCACACCGGGAAAGGAAACCAAGCAAGACAATGTTATGGTCGAGTTAATTCTTCCCCTCGAGGCCTGGCGGGCGTGACGCAATGCTGAGGTTACGAAATGCTACACGTAACGACTTGTGATGTTTGGAAACCCAGAATGTTGTGCTGAATTCTCCTTCATGGTAAATGTGACGAAAGGTTAATTCAGTTCTTTTATATTTTACATGATGATAATGATGAGGAGGAGGAGGAGAAGGAGGAGGAGGAGTGGCAGGAGGAGGGGGAAGAGGAGGAGGAGGGGGAAGGAGGGGGAGGGGGAGGAGGGGGAAGGAGGATGGGGGAGGGGGAGGAGAAGGAGAGGGAGGAGTAGAAGGGAGAGGGGGAGGACAACGACGACAAGGAAGGATAGTGATAATGAAGGTGAAAGGAGTAGAATAAATAGTAAAGGAGGACGAAAAGAAAGAGAAAGGGGAAGGAGGAAGAGGAGAAGACAAAGGAGGGATGGTTACACAAATGCTAACTATCTCCCCCTCCTCCCCCTCCCGCTGGCTGCTCCACGCCTAGAGCTTTACAGGCTGGGAAGCGGAAACCCACCTGGGGCTCTAATTATCAACATAAAGGTGACACACTCGCCTCCCTCCACCACCACAACCATCGACACCATCACCACCACCACCATCGACACCGCCAACAACAACAGGAACAAAAAACAAAAACAAGAGCAACGAGACCACCGCCAACACCACCACCACCACCAACAACAACAAAGCTACACGCACGCCCACGGAAGAAATCCCCCCCCTCTCTCTCTCTCTCTCTCTCTCTCTCTCTCTCTCTCTCTCTCTCTCTCTCTCTCTCTCTCTCTCTCTCTCTCTCTCTCTTCCCAGCGGCCATAGCGTCAACTCAAGGCGCGACTCAGTGATGAAAGGGAATCGAAACGTCTAATTATGCTCACTAATGCGATCTGAATATACCTGCGAGGCGGAGAGAAGACTCAGGTGCGCCGCGACGCCTCATAAGGAACGCTTTGCCTCATTTTGGTTCCCTCTTGTGAGGTAATGATAAGATGCAGTGGATTGTGAGTACGTATGGACTAGGAGAGAGAGAGAGAGAGAGAGAGAGAGAGAGAGAGAGAGAGAGAGAGAGAGAGAGAGAGAGAGAGAGAGAGAGAGAGAGAGAGAGAGAGAGAGAGAGAGAGAGAGAGAGAGAGAGAGAGAGAGAGAGAGAGAGAGAGAGAGAGAGTGTGTGTGTGTGTGTGTATGTTGGAACTGTAAAATTAGTACTGCTACAAGAATGGTGAATGAATAAATGAATTAATGAATGTATGTTTCTAAATGAAAGAAACAAGCAACCAAATGAACAAATAAACAAACAAACAAGCAAACAAATACAGGAACGAATGAATGAAAGAATAAACTGTTAAATGAAATATACGTACAAACAAATATACAGAAGTAAATAAACGAATTAATAACCTAACAAAATAGATACCAAAGATGGCGTTTTAAAATCTTATCCAAAAATTTTAACTGCTACACACACACACACACACACACACACACACACACACACACACACAGCCTGGAATCGACCATTAACAGGATCCAACACATGGTATATACATGAAGGTGTGTAGTTTCAAGGTAAAAAATAAATGAATAAATAAATAAATAAATCATAAAAAGGTGAAATAACTCCAACCCGCCACACTAACGCGGTACAGACGGCTAAGCATGAAAGTAAATATGATGATAATTAGATCTATTTATACTCACTGCGTTCATCAAATTAAAGCTGGATTTTGACGTCGAATTCCATCCTACTCTTCACATCCCTTCCTGGAGTGGCATTCAAATTGTTACTTTCATCTTTTGCACTTATCATAACGTACTGAAAAGGATGTAAAGCCCGAAGCATAAGTCCTGGCTGCGCGTGGCCTCAGCGCTCATCTCCGTTTCACTGGCCTTTGAATCTGTGTTGGATGACGTCTCTTAATCCTTTCACTGTTATACGAAACAATTAACTGTACCAGAAGTAATACATGAAATCTTTATAAGTATCTACAAGAAAGTATATGATGGAAAAGAATACATTTTGAAATTCTTACCCAGCTTAACGATTGAAGATGGCGATAGAACAAGTGAAGATGTCTTCGAGGAAAGATGTACCAAACAGTACTCAAAGGGTTAAACCGCAGACGACCATTACCATCGGATTCCCACAGTTTACCTTCCCAGGGTCTCCCAAGGTAGCCATTTATCGACCAACCCGAATGAAGAATGGACAGGTGGGAGAGTTGTGCGCAGACTGTCCCAACCCAGATTCCAACCAAGGCTCGTGTTCTCGTAACCTTCTGCGTTAGCCACTGCACCACGTAGGCGATTGAAAGAGATGAAGCAAACTGAATTGAACTGATTGAATGAGTGAGTTGGTGAATGGGTGTGTGAATGAGTGAGTTGAAAGTAAGTTTGTGAGTGAATGACTGAATGAGTGAGTGAGATTGTGAGTAAGTGAGTGAATGAGTGAGAGACTTAAGGCACTAGAACACAACTGATAAATAATGCATATACTGCTATGCCGCTGAACTACACTTGAATCAATACTCTCCATACTGCAGTGACTGGCAACTTCTTATACTCAATTCTTATTTTTATGCACAAAAGAGAGAAAAAAAAATGAGGATAACTATGTGAGGTGTTAAAGCGTATACTGATTTATCTTGTTCTCCACACAGCCATCAAAATATTCGTTAACTAAGAGAGAAAAGAAGGGAACCGTCCGTCATCTATGCAAGCCATCATCCTTTCTTCCTTTCACGCATAAAAGAGAAGCAAGTGAGAATAACAATATACAAGCTATACTTTAATTAATATTGTTCTCTACACGCCATCAAACGTTACTCGTGAACTAAGGGGTAAAAAAAAAAAAAATTGTTTTCATAATCTACCACTTCATGAAACATTAAAACATGAAAGAAAGGCGAAAACAACAATATATGCGTTGTTCTCTAATAAATCTTGTTCTCTGCTCGGCTATGAAACATTATACATGAACAGAAGAGAGAGAGAGAGAGAGAGAGAGAGAGAGAGAGAGAGAGAGAGAGAGAGAGAGAGAGAGAGAGAGAGAGAGAGAGAGAGAGAGAGAAAGAAATAAAGGAAATTCTTTAATTCCTCTTCATAATCCATCACTTCCATCACTTTTCCATACTCAAAAGTGAGAGAAAGGACGTGCGAACAACAATATATGAGTTATACTCTAATCAACAAAATCTTACTTATAAATCAAGGAGAAAAAGGAACACTGTTTAATTCCTCATAATCCATAATCTCTAAATCTCAAATGGTGGAGGAGTGGAACAGACTCACTAATCGGGATGGCTGTGCTGAGTCATTAGTAAGGTTTACAAGATTAAACAAACCTATGCATGAGGATGATAGACGGAAATAGGTAAATATGCTCATACAGGAACTTCCTCACGCAGACCTGACGTCTTCTTACAGCTTAGCTTATATTCTGATGTTCTGTCTTATACAGGGTATAAGACGAGTTTCCGCGGACATTGCCAGAAGTGAAAGTAGAGGTTAATCTAAGTGTAAAATGTTCTATGCACATATGCATTTTAAGGCGTTGTTTAGCCGTGGTGTGAAATTCAAGTGTGGCGTGGCACAAGATACAACGGCGGGGCTGGACGGGTAACCATGGCGGAGAAACACCATACACACACACTCCACATTACTTTACGTTATGTAATACAACCTGAACGTATTCACTGTCACAGTCTCGGAGGGAAACTGTGTGACTGACTAGCAATCAGCTGATTTGCTGCTAGCCTCCTCCTTCCCACTCCCTGCCAGGCCAGGCAACGCGTGGTGCCACGCAGCCTATTATTTTAGTTGTCATTTAATGCATCCATATTATTATTGTGTACTGTTTATCGGTAAATCACCAGTACGTTGCTATCACTGGAAACCTCCAAACCTTGTGCAAATCATGACTGAATAATTCACTATTTCACCAATGGACATCCAGGTCTACACATTCCGCCATGGTTACCCGGCCCTTGTATCTGGCGCCAAGCCACACTTGAATCTCACACCACTGCTAAACAACGCCTCAAAATGCATATCAGTAGAGAACATTTTCGATTTTAATTTAACCTGTAATTTCACCTGTAGCAATATCCACAGAAACTCGTGTTACACCCTGTATATATACTCGTATAAGTGTGTGTGTGTGTGTGTGTGTGTGTGTGTGTGTGAGGAACAGATCGAACAGGACCCTTATCTTCTTTATCGCGCTAAGTTTTGCCATATGCACATGGCATTTTTAAGCTAAAAACACACATAAAACATAATTAAAAACAGTCAAAACATGAACACAAAGTAAAAAAAAATTATATATATATATATATATATATATATATATATATATATATATATATATATATATATATATATATATATATATATATATATATATATATATATATATATATATATATATATATATATATATATATATATATATTCAGACGTAAAAGTTGTATTTTTATCAGTCTTGAATTCCTCTCCACCATCAAACATTACTCATGAACTGTGGAGGAAAAAAAGGAGTGATTCTTCATAATCCATAACTTTCTTATATATAAATTCAAAGAAATAAGAAATAAAGATAACAAAATATAGCGTAAAGCTGCACTATAAGCAATCTTGCCCTCCACTCGCCCATCAAACATTGTTTGAAAATAGGAAAAAAAGAGAAGGGGGTGGGGGAGAAAGACTCTTCTCCTCACAATCCACATATTATATAATATATATATATATATATATATATATATATATATATATATATATATATATATATATATATATATATATAACAATCAGACGTGAAAGAGACAAGTAAGAATAAAGAATAAACAACATGTAGCGTAAAGTCACATTCTAATCAATCTTGCCCTCCGCGCGACCGTCAAACGTTAGTCACCGAGCCAGCGAGGAGAAAGAAAGGGTCGGTGACTGATTTTTCCCGTGACCGCCCCGCCTATGGGATGCCTGTACCTGGCTCGCTTCAGACCGACACGGGAGAATTCGCAATAAAAGCTCGCGTCGGAATGTGACCCATCGCAGGGACCAGGATTTGTGACAGGTTGTTCAGAAATACGTAAAGGGAAGATGGCTGACTGGTTAACTGGTTGACCGGCTGACTGGATGACTGGACTGAGCGGTTGACTGGCTGACTGGATGACTGGCTGACTAGTTGACTAGATGACTGACTGAGTGGCTGACTGGCTGACTGGATAACTGGCTGACTAGATGACCGGCTGAATGGCTCTGACTGGTTGAATGAATAATCTGGGTGACTGGAATGCCTGTCTGGGTGCATGGGTGAGTGGGTGAAAGGTTGCTTGTGGTGGTAATAATGGTGTTGCTGGTGTTGCTGGTGCTGTTGTTTGTGGTAGTAGCGATGGTGTTGTTTGTGGTGGTGGTGTTTGTAGTAGTGGTATTTACCTTTGTACTAAGAAACACATAACTTTATCTTTGCAAAGCTTTTTCTCGTATACATACAGACGCACACACAAAAAAAGCAAAAATCACACACACACACACACACACACAGAACAAAACAAAACAAATATCTTTTTTTCTCTTTCTTTCCTCATTTCCCTCCCTCCCTCCCTCCTTCCCTTGCCTTGCCTATGCCCCATTCCCTCAAGCAACTCTTTCCTTTCTTCCCATTTACTCTACCCTGCATTTTTTCCTCTCCCTCCTTTCTCTCCCTCCCTTTCTCCTCGCGTTGCCAGGTCACTTCTTCAACTCGTAATTAAATGCAAACACGAATGCGGAGACCAAGCGTAAGTATGTGAGTTTGTATGAATGTTAAGTAGCTACCCAGGTCTCTCCCCTCGCATCGTTGTCCCCTCCTCCCCCTCCTCCCCATCAAGAGCTAACACCCACCCCCCACCTCTCCTTAGGAATTGTTCACGTCCCTCCTCTTTCTTGCCCTTAGTGAATCTTACTGTTTCTCTCTCTCTCTCTCTCTCTCTCTCTCTCTCTCTCTCTCTCTCTCTCTCTCTCTCTCTCTCTCTCTCTCTCTCTCTCTAACAATATTTATGGAAATATTGTGGTTTGGAGATTTTTCTTTGTTTTGTTTCTCTATTTCTCTTTTTTTGTGAGTATTTGTTTACTTGTATGTTTTTTTTTTGTTTACTTATTCACTACTCTGGCTTTTTTTTATCTCTATGTCTGCCTGCATTGTCACAGTCTCTCTTTTTCCTCTTCTCTGTGTGTTTGTTTGTCTGTCTGATTCTTCTACCCCCTTGCTACTTTGATTGCGTGCAGTTTTCATCTCTCATTTCCACGGCTGTTGTTTTCTTCCCTCTCCTCGTCCCCTCCCCTCCCCTCCCTCTCTCTCTCTCTCTCTCTCTCTCTCTCTCTCTCTCTCTCTCTCTCTCTCTCTCTCTCTCTCTCTCTCTCAGTCATTCACTCACTCACAAAATCGTAAGGCAGTGAACGCATTCCCTCGTCAAGAGCCGTAAGTTTTCTCTCACAATCAGAGGCAGCATTGAAGTGGTCGTTCTTTTTTTTTTCCTCCCTCTTTATTTATCACTTTTGAATTTCTTTTTATTTAGGGGAAAAAAGGATGAAAGGGGCCATGGACTTGGGAAATACAAGGGATGGAAAAAAAGTGAGGAAAAGAAAAAAAGAAAGAAAGCTTGCCAAGAACAGTTTCATAAAGAGGTAAGAGGGAAGGGAGAAAGTGAGAAAGTGTGAGAGAGAGAGAGAGAGAGAGAGAGAGAGAGAGAGAGAGAGAGAGAGAGAGAGAGAGAGAGAGAGAGAGAGAGAGAGAGAGAGAGAGAGAGAGAGAGAGAGAGAGAGAGAGCTGTAACCAACGAGTGAGAGTGAAAGAATGATAATTGTAATAAATGGAAGCAAAAATAAGAAGAATTGTAACGAGTGAGAGAGAAAGAGTGAGAGTTCTAACGAGTGAGTGTGGGAAAGGGAGGGAGGGAGAGGTGAATGAAAGGTATTGGTACTCACGTAGATCCGAGTCTGCTTCAGCTACGAGTATATCTTTTTTTTTTTTGTGCCTTTGTTTGGCTGAACTCACTAAAGCTGGGGGGAGGAGGAGGAGGAGGAGGAGGAGGAGGAGGAGGAGGAGGAGGAGGAGGAGGAGGAGGAGGAGGAGGAGGAGGAGGAGGAGGGACAGCGGAGGCTAAATATAGTTCCCAATCCATGAATATTTCAATACTTATGTCACGTTCAAGTGTATCGATGCTTTTCACTACTTTTTTCCTTGCTGAAGCTGTGAAGTGAAGTGGCGAGGGGAGGGATGGAGAGAGAGAGAGAGAGAGAGAGAGAGAGAGAGAGAGAGAGAGAGAGAGAGAGAGAGAGAGAGAGAGAGAGAGAGAGAGAGAGAGAGAGCCCACACACACACACACACAGCTACCCACCCAGCCAGACACAGAAACAGACAGGATAATTTCGCACACACATAATCTATACATCTATTTTTAACTGCCTGCCTAGCACCTTAATGAAAGAGGCAAAGTTATGTATTGCCCTTTGACGACATGCGCACTTCCATCATTACATAAAGTGCTCGCATTACAATTAATAACATAACTATGGACTATATCACTGTCATCACCGCTTATTAAATAGTAAAGGGATACACTGTGCTTCCCTTTGGCGAGGTGCACGAGTTCATAATTACGTCAACTACTATAACTTGTACTTTATAAATTGACACGTTATTGTTGTCATATTTTTATTACTGCTGGTATTGTTTGTTATTATTGTTATCGTTGTTATTTTATTTTATTATGCTATTGATTTTCAGGGCTTACCATGTATTATTATTGTTGTTATTATTATTATTATTATTATTATTATTATTATTATTTTGTTATCATTTGTTCTTGTTATTAATGTAACTTACTGCCACAATTTTTATCCATTTTTTAGTCACTTTCTTTTTACCATTGCTTTCACACAATGATCCCGTCCCTCTCCAGGCTTGTTTGTGATGGAGTTACTATTGTTATTGTTATTATGATATCATATAATCATTTTCATGATCTTACTCATTCATTTCTTGTCACTGCCATTATTCTACCATCACTATAGCCAACCACACCTTTCTGTAATGTAGTTACTATTATTATTATTGTAATTTTATCATTCTATACTTATTTTCATTATTATTTTACTTCCCCACTTTTTTTTATCAGCCTTTTGCTCATCACTATTGTTTTCCTGGTTTTTCTTTTGATGTAATTATTGTATTTATTAGTGAATTTTATCCATAGTCTGCCATTACTGTTATTATGACCTTGTGATATTTTATTCTTCTCATCATTGCCTTTGTTATTGTTACGCTCCTGGGCATAGTGTGTGTGTGTGTGTGTGTGTGTGTGTGTGTGTGTGTGTGTGTGTGTGTGTGTGTGTGTGTGTGTGTGTGTGTGTGTGTGTGTGTGTGTGTGTGTGTGTGTGTGTGTGTGTGTGTGTGTGTGTGTGTGTGAGAGGAGCTTGATGGGATAGATCAACAATATTTCTACATTATCAAGAGAAGAAACAGCTTTCGGGACCCGGCAAGTCATCTCTGCGGCCTTTAAAAATAGTCAGAGCGAGAGAGCACGGTCCTTTAAGTGTGTTTTTAGTGACAGATTAACAAGATTTCTACGTTACTGAAAAGGAGAAACAGCTTTGAGAATCAGAGTAATTACCTCTGTGGCTTTTGAAAATATTCGTGGCGAGAGACCAAAGCGTTTCTGAATACGGGCCTTAGCGTCACCAACCTGCCAGGTCTTGCTCAGTCCCTCCTCGTGAGAATGCTCTCGTTTTCTTTGTACTAAGGAATTTGGTTTCAGTAGGCGAGGCTTGAGGTAGTGCAAGTCTCTCTCTCTCTCTCTCTCTCTCTCTCTCTCTCTCTCTCTCTCTCTCTCTCTCTCTCTCTCTCTCTCTCTCTCTCTCTCTCTTACACATATGCACCATCCACTCTCCTTCCACATTCCTCCAATAACTCCCTTTCCCTTCCACTTTCTTCCTCACTCCACTCCCCCTAACTATTCCACTTCTGAATGCTATAACAATTAGTCTATAGTCGTTTCGCTTTTTAAACCTCTATTGTTGTGTGGAATTTACTTGCATCCACTCAAATCCACTTCTCTTCCACCTGCTGCAGTTTCTAACATCAACGCTTCCCTGAAAAAATTTAACTTGGCAAGGAAAGCTAATAGATAAATTAATAAATAAATCGATAAGTAAATGTAAAAAAAAATATGATAAATCTCACTTCGGGGGTCAATACAGTGCCGAGGTAAACCTGTTCCAGACACGTTAAATATTTTAGGACAAGGTAAGTAAATTTTCAGGCTAAATGTTCGTGCGTGTGTAGGTAGACATGATTTTATTGGTTATTGGCTTGGAGGAAGAGGAAGAGGAGGAGGAGGAGGAGCTGTAGCAGTAGTAGAAATTGTTGTTGCTGTTGTTCGTTTTTTTTTGTTGTTGTTGTTTTGTTGCAGTAGTAGTAGTAGTAGTTGTTATTAATGTTGTTGTTGCTGTTTAGGAGTTGTAGTTGTTGTTGTTGTTGTTGTTGTTGTTCTTCTTCTTCTTCTTGTTTAGTTGTTGTTGTTTAGTTGTTGTTGTTGTTGCTGATATTGATGATGTTGTAAGTGGTGGTGGTGGTGGTGGTGGTGGTGGTGGTGGTGGTGGTGGTGGTGGTGGCGACGTAACTATTTATCACATACAGAAAAATCAGACAAACCATCGCTGACAACATGCACGTTTGGACTTGAATGAACACAGCACCATGATAGTCACGCAGACATTCTGCATCGCACGAAGAGGCACTGGAGGCAGCTGTATGCGCGTTGGACCTCCGATCAATGGTTCACTCGATGATTCAGTCCCGAGCTTCACAGGGTCGAGATAGAGGAAGTTTGACGATAAAGGGACGATTTGGGATTCACTAAAGACATTAGAGCGAATCAGGCCTTTTCTTCCTTCCTCTTCCTCTTCCTCCTTCTCTTCCTCCTTGACTAAGCATCTCCGTGACCGGGATGCGAAAAAAAAAAAAAAAAAGGGAGAGAAGCCGATGTTACGAAGGAATGCAAAACTTTCAAGTCTTTCTTCTCTTCCCCGCGCGGAGCTTAAACAAAAGCCAAAGAAAAAAAGACAAAAGGAAGTAAATAGGAAAAATATGCCTCCCCCAATACTGTTTGTTGTTGTAAAGAAAGTCAAGAAGAATAATGGATTTTTATGTGTAGTTTGTTTTAATTCAAGATACACGAAATTTACTAAATGAAGAAAAAAGCAGGTGTGCATATAAAGGTGGACCGTCATTGGAAGAAAATAATGCGTATCAAACAGAAGTGTGTCAAAAGAACATGGATAACACCGTAAGTTACACCAGTGAGGTGAATTAGAGGAGAGAAATGTAGAAGCAGCTGCGTGCGGAAAGAAGCTTCATGTTTGTCTCTTCATTGACTCAATCTTGAAAAAAATTGTTGGTGAGGGAAAGAAAGAACATTCCAAAATAAAGAGGTAAAAAAAATTAGAAAAAATTGTACATTAATGGTATACATTTTGTACTACAGTCAGCATCCCTTTCCCGGCACAGCACATAACATCGACACAGCACCTTTTCTTTTCTTATCAGCAGCAACACGCAACACCAACACAGCCTCCAGTCTCCCTGCACAATTAACCACATCGTTACAGAACAGGCATTGACAGCGGCAGCATCAGTAGCAACACGCAGAAACACCATCCGGCCTCCAGTCTGCAGTCACAGAACAAGCGTCAACACCACCAGCATCGGTAACAACAAGCAGCAGCAGCAGCATTCAGTCTCCAGTCTCCCAGCATAGGTCACTTCACAAACACAACAGCAATAGCAGCAGAAGCAAGTATTCGGTCTCCAAGTCTCCCAGTTACTGCATAAGCATCAACAGCAACAGTACCAGCATCAGTAGCAACACAACATCAACACAGTCCCCAATCTCCCTATTCGTGCAACATAAACAGTGGCAGCACCAGCCAGCCAACAGTATCTTTGTTACGTACTCGTAAGCATCAACAGCAGTGGCACCAGCAGTATTACTCGTAGCAACACATATACAACACCAGTCAGCCGCCACCAGTTCCCAGCATTACGGTGTGGTGGCGGTTCAGAATGTTTTAAAATCATCGAACAGTCTTTAATGTAATAGAGTGACATCAAGCCGAGTTATTACATTAGCATAATTACTTTTCCCCCAACGCGACGCAGACCTGAACTAAACTCGTCTGCCTCCCCCTCATTCTCCCCCTCTCTCTCTCTCTCTCTCTCTCTCTCTCTCTCTCTCTCTCTCTCTCTCTCTCTCTCTCTCTCTCTCTCTCTCTCAGCCCAATAACCACCCCTCTCTCTCTCTCTCTCTCTCTCTCTCTCTCTCTCTCTCTCTCTCTCTCTCTCTCTCTCTCTCTCTCTCTCTCTCTCTCTCTCTCTCTCTCTCTCACCTCCCGTCCCGCCCTCCATCTCAGCAAGGAACAGCTTTCACCAGAATCACATTATTTTTACTGCATAGTGTGTTAGTTTGTATACCTTTCTTCCTCTAGTGGCGGCGGCAGTGGTGGTGGTGGTGGTGCGGGAGTGGGGTAAAATATTTGTACTTGTTTGTAGACGTGTAAGGAGGAGGAGGAGGAGGAGGAGGAAAGAGAAGAAGAAACGAATAATAATAAAAGGATGATGATGATGATGATGATGATGATGATGATGATGATGATGTAAATAACTTTAAAAACCATAACAATACCTACCACTGCTACTACCACCACCACCACCACCACCACCACCAGAGCAATAATTTCTCACATTTTCACACGTATCTTTTCCCTCCTTTCTCTCCTTTCCCTGCCATCCATTCCTGAGCCCCACGTGTGTATGTGTGAGTGAGATAAAAGAAAGAGGCAACACCATAAAATCCATAGCATTTCACATTTATTCATTTATTTCATTTCCTTTGGAGTGATTTATCCACTAGCACGAAAATGTTGAGTCTGGCGGTGGCGTGTGGCTCAGAAATATTTGTCGGATTTACGTGTATACAAAAAAAAAAAAAAAGTGAAAAAGAAAAATGCTGATAACGTTAAATGATAGATCGAGCTTTTCTTTTTTTATTCTTTAAGCCAGAAATCGCAAGGAATGGTATAAAAAACATGCTGATAAATATTTAAAAAAAAAAAAAAAGGAGAATGGGAAAGACCAGCAAGTATTTTTTTTTTTTTTTTGAAGAACGGAGAATAAATGTTATGATTGCAGATTTTGTTATTTTTTTATTCAAAGGAATAAGGTAAACTTCATTAAGTACAGAGGATGTCTTTCTGAGAGAAAGAAAATTAAAGGGAAAAAGAAAGGAGGAAAGAAATTAACGTCTTCCATGATAAGAGAGATTCTGAAAGAAAGAAAAGAGAGAAAGAAGGAAAGCAAGAAAGCAAGAATTAACAAATAATGAATGAAGAAAAAAATTTAAGAGATAAGTGTAGGTTAAAGGAAATGAGAGCAGTTTTAAAGAAAGAATGAGGAAGATTTTGAAGTCCACATTCGTACATAAATTAAAACAAGGGAACGTGAAATATAGGGACAAAAGAAAAAATCAAAGAAGTAAATGGAAAGAAAAAAGAAAAGAAAAAAAGTTGAAAATGAAAAAGAAGAAAGAAGCTGAAAATGAAAAAGAAATGAAATAAGAAAAAAGAAAAAGAAAAGAATGAACGAGTGATTGAATAACTGAAACAAAACAAACAACAAAACTAAAATGAAAATATAAAACAAACCGAAAGCCAAAATAGAAAGAAAATCAATAAACATAATAGAATGAAATTAGAAAAAAAAAACGATCACAGACACACACACACACACACACAAAAAAAAAAAAGGAGCTAGCCCAGGTAACACCATCACCGCGGCGCAGCTCGTCACCACACAATGTTCCGCCGGAGGTATGCAGACTGCCGCCTAATTAATTAATTCGTCACAAAACACGTGACGCGCCTCTGTTCATTTCTCGACAATAAATATTCACTGATGCAGTCCACTGATGCACGTCGTTCGTCCCTCGTCCCTCCCGCGTCTCAGTGCTCCCGGCAATTAATGATGGGCGTAATGGTGCGGCGTGAGTAATTGACTGCTTGACTGATCGACTCATTATAAAGAATTCTCACCGACGGCTTGACTGACTGACTGACTTTACAGACATTTCTGACTTACTCATTGACGGATATATAAAATACCAGAACATAATGCTTTTTAACTCTTGTCCATCTAGTTATTTACCTATCTACTTGCCTGTTTGTCTGTCTATCTGTCTATCTATCTACTGTACCTGTCTACTTACCTGTTTGTTTGTTTGTGTCCATCCAGCTATTGTACTTGTCTACTTATCTGCTTGTCGATTTGAATTTTGCCTGTATGTCTGTCTATTGATCTTTCTATCAATCTATTTATCTACCTATTTGCTTACCTATGTATCTATCTTTCAATCCATTTCTGCATCTATTTATCTAAGCAACCATATATCTACCTATCTATGCATCAACTTATCTATCTATCTATGCATCCATCCATCTATCTATGCATCTATCTATGCTTCTATCTATACTTCTATCTATAGCTACTTTTGTATCTATCCATCTATGTATCTATGCATCTATCTATCTGTTTGTCTGTCTCTGTCTATCTGCCCATTCACAGTTGGCGAGCGTGCGCGCACGCCCGCGCACACGCACGCACGCACGCACACACACACAGGGGCCTAGTTGCATAATGTTTCGTTCATGAGATCATTTAGCCGCGAGTAATTAATGACAATAGTAATGAATTTCAAAACCTGCTGCCTGATGGATCGAGGACAAGGGAGGAAAAGGAGGACAACTGGAGGTACTTTTTTTTTCTTTTTGTCTCCCAGAAATAGAAAATGGAAAAGGAAATGTCCGGGTGTTTTTTTTTATTTATAATTTCCATTAATTGTTTTTTTTAATTCATTTTGTTGTTGTTGTTGTTGTTGTTGCTGTTGTTGATTTTGTTGCCATTTTTGTTGTTGTCGTTGTTAATCTTGTTTTTTGTTTTGTTGTTGTTCTTGTTGCTGCTGCTGTTGTTATTGTTGTTGTTATTATTGTTGTTGTTGTTATTAATGTTGTTGTTTTTGTTGTTGATTTTGTTGTTGATTTTGTTGCTGTCGGTGTTAATTTTGCTGTTTTTGTTGTGTTGCTTTTGTTGTTGTTGTTGTTGTTGTTAATTTTGTTATGGTTTGTTACTATTATATTGTTATCGTTGTTACTATTATTACTATTATCACTATCATCATCAGTATTGTTACATTTTTCGTTACAAAAATAACAACAACAACAACAACTACTACTACTACTACTACCACCACAACTATTACTGCACTAACCTATACTAATTTAACACGTTCTTTCGATTTCTCTTCTCTCTCTCTCTCCTCTTCCTTTCCTCCTTCATTTTCTTTCCCTTTCCTCTCTCCTTTCTTTCCCTATTTTTTGTTTCCTTTACTTTTCTTTCACCTCTCACCTTCCATTTCCTTTACTCTCTCCTTTTATCCTTCCCTTCCTCCAGACGCGGAATCTCGAACCAGCAGCAGGAGGAGGAGGAGGAGGAGGAGGAGGAGGAGGAGGAGGAGGAGGATGAGGAGGAGGAGGAGGAGGAGGAGGAGGAGGGCCACAGGTCACTCTCGAGGGTGTGGCTGAAGAAGGAGTGGCAGCTGGAGGCACTTACTGAGCACATGACCTTAAGTGGCACTCAAAAACACGCAGAGGAGGAGGAGGAGGAGGAGGAGGAGGTCAAGACTCGTTCGGCGGAGTTTCGAAGTGGAGTTATTGGCCTGCAGTGGACACGTGGATCAGTAAAATCAAAGATGGTTTTAATTTTACTTCCTCGCCCATCACGTGGCCATTACCGCGTCCTCGTGAGGTGATCAACAAGGAGGAGGGAGAGAGGGAGGGAAGAGGGAGAAGGTGAGACGGGTTGTGAGAGAGGAATGTGGACGGTAGGGGTGGGGGGGAGAGAGAGAGAAAAAGAGAGAGAGAGAGAGAGAGAGAGAGAGAGAGAGAGAGAGAGAGAGAGAGAGAGAGAGAGAGAGAGAGAGAGAGAGAGAGAGAGAGAGAGAGAGAGAGAGAGAGAGAGAGAGAGAGAGAACATTATTGTGGACATAACATTATAATACACACAAAACACACACATACAAAGAATCCACGGCCATAAAAAAAAAAAAAGCAAGAAACTGACTGCCTAAGAAACTAAGGACCTGAGTGACTGACTATAAGACTAAGAGATTGACTGACTGACTGAATAACTAAGAGACTGACTGATTGGCTGACTGAATGACAAACTAAGAGACTGACTGACTGACTGAGAAACTGACTGACTGGCTGGCTGGCTGACTGAATGACTGAATGAGTGGGAGAAAAACTAAGAAACTGACTGACTGACTGACTTACTGACTAGCTGGGAGACTCAAGACAGAGAATTACTGACTAACCGATTGACAGACTAACTAAGAGAATAAGAGTGACTAAGAAACTAACTGACTGAGAAACTGACTGACTAGAAGGCTAACCAACTGATTGACTGACCGACTAACTAACTATATCAATAAAACAAACACCTTACAAGACTACTCAGAACACACTACTACCACTACCACCACCACCCTCTTTGTAACAATCTAGTGAAGCAGAAGTAATAATTTCCTGAAGAGCAGTTCCTCCATCCCCTCTATCCCCCAAAGGCTGCTGGTCCGTGTCCCTGAGGTCCTTGCAGCTCTAGATGCCCTTCCAGCCCTAAGAACTTCCCGACAGGCCAGTGATACGGAGGATTTACAGAACATTAAATAACGAGTGTGGATATAGAGTCTGAATCAGAGAGAGAAAGAGAGAGAGAGAGAGAGAGAGAGAGAGAGAGAGAGAGAGAGAGAGAGAGAGAGAGAGAGAGAGAGAGAGAGAGAGAGAGAGAGAGAGAGAGAGAGAGAGAGAGAGAGAGAGAGTGTTAAGGGGAGAAGAGGAAGAAGGGAGTAGCAGGATGAGGAGGAAGGGAGCGAGAGAGGAGTTAAGGAGAGAACAAGACGAAGAAATGACAGGGATAGTGAGGGCGAAGAGGAGTTAAGGAGAGACGAAGGGGTGATGGGGACAGAGCATCGGGTAGTGTAAGGGATGGGGAGAGAAAGATGGGGATGTAAGGAGATTAGTGTGAGGAATGGTGGGGATAAAGAGCGTTTTTTTTTTTGAGAGGGAGGGAATGAATGGGACTTTTAAATGGGGGAAGAGATTGTTTTTTAAATGGGAGGAAGAAGGGTATTTTTTTTTTTTAATGGGAAGAAAGGAGGGAGCATTTTGAGCAGAGATGAGTGAGGGGACTTTTTGGATGAGAAGAGGGAAGTTTTTTTTTTTTTTTTTAATGGGGAGAAGCGAGGGGACTTTCTGAATGGGAAAAAGTAAAGAGTGGGGAGATACAAGGAAACTTTTTGGACTGGAAGAAGGGAAGGGATTTTCATTTAATGAGGACGACGTAGTTTTTTTTTTTTTTTTTAATGGGGAGGAGGAAGAAAACTTTACGGAGTGGGGTAGGATGGGAAGAAAACCCTTGAATGGGGGAGAAAGGATTTTTTTTTTCTAAACAGAGGACAAATAACAGGGAATAATGTGTTGTGGTGGAAGGGTACAGGGGCAGCCATGATTGCGTTGTTTTACTTCTATTATCATCATCATCATCATAATTTTTCTCTGTAGTTTTGGATAATCTTTGCAGCAACTCTCTTTTGATGAGGACAAATTTACGGGGAAAGAGACAAAGGGGGTGGTGGGCAGCGAAGAGGAGGGGGGAGGGCGAGGGAGAGAGTTGATTTGTTCGTCGTAACATTGCTAAGTTTATCTGATCGTTCGAAAAAGGTAAACAAATGACTAGACAAATGACTAGATATAAGTAAATAAGTGAAGATAAAACAAATAATTAACTGAAGACTCGCTAGATTGATGGACGATACGAGTTTACTGTTGATGGTAGTTTTTTATTTTTTTATTTTTCACGTAAGAAGTGCTCTGACTAAGGAAAACCAGTGGGACTTTTCTTTAGCCGTCTTGTTTTCCTTAGAGCACTTCTTACATGAAAAAATAAATAAAATAAAATACCATCACCATCAACAGTAAACTCCTACCGTCCATCAATCTACCGAGTCTTCAGTTAATTATTTGTTTTATCTTCACTTATTTACCTATTTCTAGTCATTTGTTTACCTTTTTCGAACGATCAGATTAACTAAGCAATGTTACGACGAAAAAATCAACTCTCTCCCTCGCCCTCCCCCGTGCCTCTTCGCTGCCCACCACCCCCTTTCTCTCTTCCCCCGTAAATTTGCCCTCATGAAAAGTGCGTGGGGTAATTAAAGATGAAATATGGGTGTCGTGCGTCGCGAGGGCCGCTCTGTTAACTTAGACGGCCCCGCGATTTACGACCAAGCGGATTATCACGGGAATGGATGGATGGGTCACTCCGTCGATCACTTTTTTTATAGATTTATTTAGTCATCGCTTCCTCTTTCCCTCGTTTTTTGTGCTGAACTGACAGGGAAGTGACAGGTTTGAGTAAGGTGTGTGTGTGTGTGTGTGTGTGTGTGTGTGTGTGTGTGTGTGTGTGTGTGTGTGTGTGTGTGTGTGTGTGTGTGTGTGTGTGTGTGTGTGTGTGTGTGTGTGTGTGTGTGTGTGTGTGTGTGTAGTGTATTTTGTATAGTTTGGCACGTCATTTTACAGGCCTGGTTCGCTATAGAGATCCATGGTGGTGGTGGTGGTGGTGGTGGTGGTGGTAGTGTTATGTTGTCGCTCCTCCGTCTGTTGTTATTTATGTGCTCCGTTACATGTTGCGCTGCTCGTTACATCACAAAGTTAGAAAATCTCCTCCTCGTTGTCCATCATACTATATCTTTGGTAATTGTGATCCCTTTGTACACACACACAAACACACAAAACAAAAGCAATAACTGATAATTTAATGAACATTTCTTTTCTCTCTACATCACGCCTGGAGAAGTGGTCTAGGCTTGTTTCCTCTGACTTAGTTTCACACTTCGATTCTCCACCAACAGTCACGTAGCGGCGGAAGTAGCGTCTCTTTCAAATCTATTGGGTTTGATTTTTTTTTTTTTTTTTCTCAATCAACGGAGTAAACTTATTTCGCTGATGTCACTGCATCAAGTATTTTCTCTTATCTATTACGTAATTGTTCTGGAGTTGATGATTGTTACTTGCCCAGTCCATTGATGATGCTTGGTGTGTTGGTAGCGTGGAGGACCGGAGTGTGGCGGTGATTGTTAGCTTGGAGGTCGTGAGTAGTCGGAGTGTAGCGGTGATTGTTAGCTTGGAGGTCGTGGGTGGTTAGTTGATATAGTTAATATGTGCGAATAAAAGACACGATGACGACAGTTCTTGTTTTAATGAATGAATGATTGTTCACACTGGACTCTGAGACGAAACTGGAACGTGACGATTGATTGTACTCACTCTCACTCTCTCTCTCTCTCTCTCTCTCTCTCTCTCTCTCTCTCTCTCTCTCTCTCTCTCAAGTGATATGATTGATAACTGAGCAGCGTCTCTCAAGCTGACTGTTACTGCACGGAATTGGGTGAGAAACCGAGATAGGCTCCTCGTGATTGGGTGACTGACTGAGTCTGAACTCTGTCTGGACTGACCTGCCGAATGAACTGCGAGCTCGCTACCATGAGGGCTGTATTTATCTGTGCTAAATGAATCGCAGATAGTTATCCCTACGGACTGGAAGTGGGTGTGAAATTCCCTTGAGAGATAGAGAAAGGGGGACAAACGCAGGTGTTATCCGTAAGGACTGGAAGACGGTGTGAAATTCCCTTGGGAGGTGAAGAATGATCAGGAAGGAAGGCGCAGCTGGCCATGGTACACGTGGGATGAATATATGAAAGTGAATATACTTATTTACAATAGTAATTGTTGAGACTGATACATAATCTCTTATCCATTATACTTCTTAAGGATATAATACCGTTTCACTCACCAAACGATTAGATGCACATCGATATCTTTTCTACCTACACTTTTTTTTCGTGGGTAAATATCACCCTTGTTTATCTCCCATATCTTAAACAAAACTTATCTTTAAATCTTTTTTTTTCCTGCTCCTCTTCTCTCTCTAATACAGCAACAATTACCATTCCTTTTGCTTTCCTTTTAAATTAACTTTGTACTTTCTGAATCACCCGGCATGGCAGTGTCAAGCTGCAGAGCGTGGAGACTTCAATGAATCTCACGCCAAGAATCTCCAGTGACTCAGTTCACAAACATGGACTCTGCTGTCATTTTGTCACCTGAGGACACGATTTTTTTTTTTTTTTTTTTGTGGGGGGGAAAGGGACATTTTTTTTAGGACAATTGATTCCCCAATTTTTTAGAAAAATTTTGGGGCGTTACACAATCGTTCCCCCTTTTTTTTTTTAAGACACGCAATCATTTATCTTTTCCTTTAACTCTTTTTGGATGACAGCAAGTTAACAGGACTTTTTTCTAATTGTCTATCATTTTGGCCGGCCACCGTGACACAAAAAGACAAACATAAGAAATATATTTTTTTTTATTAAGAAAAAAACATAGTAACGCTCAAAAGACGGTGTTCTCTCACCTGCTGCTCGGCCAGCGTGTTCTCTTTTATTTTCAAAAGATGCAGTACTCTTTTTTTTTTTATTATTATTGCTACAGAGACTCTTATTTTACTTATAATTTGTTGTCTGTAGATACGAATGCAAAGACAAGTAAAAGCAGTCTTGTAATAGTAGTGAACATTTTGTATGACGTGTGTGTGTGTGTGTGTGTGTGTGTGTGTGTGTGTGTGTGTGTGTGTGTGTGTAATAATAATAATAATAATAATAAACGGTTTATTATTTAGGCAGTTGACAAACTGAAAATGTACATAGGGGATGGGGAAAAACTTAACATTAAACCTAACGGTAAGACTAATCTAGGGAGGGAAATACTAATGATTGATGGCTCGCACCATGGTGGGGAATCGCACTGAGTCTGTACCGGTCCGTGCGCGGCGCCTTCAGGGGCGTTATTTTGTTGTGGTGTGTCTGTGGCACGGACAGGGCGAGGCGCGTCGGGCGGCAGCATGTCTCTGAGACGCGGATGATGCAGTAGTCCCTTCCCAAACTTCTCCAGAGCCTCTCGGTGCCTGGTGGATATTCTGGACAGACTCAGGGTGGTCAGGGCTTCCTCATAGGTGGTGTATGCAGGGCCAAGGATGACCCTGCACGCCCTTTTCTGCACACTCTCTAGCTGTAGCTGTTGAGTGTGTGTGAGGGAGGAGGACCACGCTGGGGAGGGCGTAACATGAGTTTGGGGAGGATGAAGGTGAGGTACACCCCCCTTAACTCATCTGTCGGCGTCCCCAGCGACCTGAGTCTGCGCAGCATGTACAGCCTGTAGGTAGCTGATCTCACGGTGCTGGCGACATGCTGCTTCCAGGTCAGCTGGTCGTCCACCGTGACTCCGAGAAGCTTGGCACATTGGACCACCTGGAGGGGGTGAGGGCCCACTGTGAGCCGGGGAGGGGGCACTGGTACAGAGGAGGTACAGAAATGCATCACCACAGTTTTGCTGTGGTTGATGGTCATCCTGCTCTCCTCTGTCCACGTCTGCAGTCGCTCCAGAATTGCTTGCAGTGGCGAGTAGTCCGGGTTCTTGTTGGAAACTGGGACGCCCACGGTGCAGTCGTCCACATACTTCCAGCGATGGGGGGTGTCGGTGAGGGCGTCGTTGATGAGGAGGAGGAAGCATAGAGGACCCATCTTGGTCCCCTGGGGGACTCCACATGTCAGCTGTTGGAAATTAGAGACACGAGCCCTGATAGCGAACGGCCTGACGTCTCCCTGTGAGGGAAGTCGGCTAGCCACGCTATCAGATTAGGAGGGAGACCCAGACTTACTGCCTTGCTGATGACAACAGTGTGATCAACTAGATCAAAGGCTTTTTTTGAAGTCGACAAAAGCAACAGCTAGAGAGGTGTTTCGCTTGTCCAGGTGGCTGTGGATGAATTCAAGGAAGCTGGTCAGGTAATGTGAGGTGGAGGTGGCTTTAATATTTCCGAATTGTCTGATATCCACGGTGTTACAAATTTTGGTGTATGCCCAGTCATATACAAAATCTTCACAAATAAGGCTAGGGATGGGGGTGATAGAGACTGGCCTGAGGTCATTGAGTGACTGAGGACTGGAAGTTTTGGGGATGGGAGTGACATAAGATGTCTTCCAGTCCGCGGGGCAAGAGTGTTGGGAGAGTGAGGCGTTTATTATGGAGCATAGCGGTGTTGCTAGCTCTACAGCAAATTCCTTGTAAATTTTTATAGGAAGGTCAGTGGGTGTGGTGGATCTTGGTTTAAATTTAAGTATTCTCTTAAAAACATCCATCGCCTGGACAGTGTGTGGAGGGGAGGGAGCGGGCAGATAGGCAGGAAGCGGAGTGGTGTGGAGGGGAGGAAAGGTTTGACAGATAGCAGCAAAGTGATCGTTCATCTCCTGAGCCGCGAGATTAGCAGGAAGGTGTGAGGTGCAAGGAAGGGATGAAGTGTGCTTTTGTAAGCCACACAAAGCTTTGATCTTAGCGTACCACTGTCTGTTGTTGGTCAGCTTGAGGTGGTGTATCTTGTCTGGGTAATAGCTTGCCTTTGCATTCTTAATCTCCCTGATTACTCTGTTTCTTAGTTTCCTGTAAAGGACCGGGCAGGAGTGGAACGCCCAGGTCCGCTGACGCATGAGTCTTTTAATGCGGGGGCGTCATCCAGGGAGCATCAGACGGGTGCGTTGTGACGCTCTTGGCTGGGAAGTAGTGGTGGAAGGCTGCTGTAGTAGTGGCGACGTAGTTTTGCCATTTTAAGTGGACGTCCTCCTCATCCAGCACCTCGGTCCACGGGTGTTTGTGTCACCCACTGCCCAAACTCCCTCATGGCTGAGTCAGGCATGGGGCGGTGGGTCCTGGTGACAGCTGACCGGGGGGGTCGAGGTGGGTGGGGTGTGGGTGACCACAGTATGGAGAGGTGGGTGCTCCGTCCCATGGGAGGCAGCGGCTTGGGTGGCGAGTTACTGCTGGCCCAGGTCTGTGAGGATAAGGTCGAGGATGGCTTGCTGGTGGGTGGGGAAGTCCACGACCTGGGTGAGGTGTAGCTGGTGTGTGTGTGTGTGTGTGTGTGTGTGTGTGTGTGTGTGTGTGTGTGTGTGTGTGTGTGTGTGTGTGTGTGTGTGTGTGTGTGTGTGTGTGTGTGTGTGTGTGTGTGTGTGTATTTCCCTTTCAGACTGGTTACTTTATCAAGAGGAAAAGACTATTGGAGAGTCAGGTGTGGGAGGAAAATTGCCTTAATGTATGTAAATATATTATGTAAAACGCATAAGCCCCTTCTCTCTCTCTCTCTCTCTCTCTCTCTCTCTCTCTCTCTCTCTCTCTCTCTCTCTCTCTCTCTCTCTCTCTCTCTCTCTCTCTCTCTCTCTCTCTGTTCCTATCAGCTCCTCTTTCCTTGTTATTTTTTCCTCTCCTTCCCGCTCGCCTTTCGCTCTCGGAACCGCTTTTTGTGTCCCATCTCTTGACGTTTCTTAAAATATTTGTGTTTTTCCAGCTGCAATATTTTCCAGGCCGCCCCTCGAGACTCGCCCTTTGATCCGGGACCTTCAGGTAAACACGAGGTGAAGGTAATTCTTTGTTAGGTCTGTGCCGGGAAGAGAGAGAGAGAGAGAGAGAGAGAGAGAGAGAGAGAGAGAGAGAGAGAGAGAGAGAGAGAGAGAGAGAGGAGAGAGAGAGAGAGGAGAGAGAGAATACTAGTGTTAAAAAGGAAAGTGTTAGGAATTTAAAATTTCTTAAATCTGCACTTCTTTAATCTCTCTCTCTCTCTCTCTCTCTCTCTCTCTCTCTCTCTCTCTCTCTCTCTCTCTCTCTCTCTCTCTCTCTCTCTCTCTCTCTCTCTCTCCATTTCAATACCTCTTGCAACGTCTGATCTTTGGTATATAATAAATACAGATAAGCACGCGCGCGCACGCACACGCACACGCACCCACACACACAGACAGATTGATAGATATAGGTATAGACAATGAAAGACACGCACAATACAAGTCATGTTATCTTATCTTTCTGTCATTCATTCGTTATACTCCTCCCCCTATCATTATTTTTTTTAATCTTTCGTTTCCTTCTCTTATTCTTTTTCCTGCTCCCTTCAGTACTTCCTTCCACTCAATATCACAATATCTTACTTTCTTGACCTCCCGTCTCTCCTCCTCCTCCTCCTCCTCCTCCTCCTCCTCCTCCTCTTGACCTCCTTTCATTATGGGTCATTTAAAGAGAATGGCCGCATCAGCTCAGTCCCCACCACGCCCCCTTGAAAAAAAAAAAAAAAAAAAAACACCACACCACTTTCCCACACAGCACCACCTCCCGGCCGCTGCTAACACCTGCCTACAGACCGCCGCTCCATTGCCTCTATAAAAGAATATAAAAATGTACATATAAAAAAAATGTTTACATATATATGCGGTACATTACGCATTTTTCGTGCAGTTAAAGTATAATTACTATGGCTTTTCCATTTTTTTCTTTGTGTAATATATTTTTTTTTTATTTCATCTATTTTTATTTATTTTTTATTCATTTATTTTTTGTTGTGTGTGTGTGACGTTTATTTGTCTTCAATGTTCGGTTCCTATTAGTTTTCTCATTTACTTTTTTTTTGTTCCAGCTTATCTATACTTTATTCTCTTCCTTTCCTTTTTTCCATATTCTTATGTCTACTCGTCATGCATCTCTCTCTCTCTCTCTCTCTCTCTCTCTCTCTCTCTCTCTCTCTCTCTCTATACCCCCTCCCCACTGTCTGTGACGCTACGCGCAGCTTCCAATCATAGTAACTTTCCATGTTTGAGTCGTTGCTTTTAACGTAATCACCAAGTAACGTAATAAAAAGCGTGTCTAATGATGACCCTTAACTTTTAATACCACGCTAATAATACTGAAATGTTCGTGGCTTATAACGTGATAACCCACTCAAGGAAACTACATGACTCCACTTAAGAAACACAAGAACGCAAGTAAAGCTGCAAAAAAAGAAAAAAAAATGGTCTTTGCATGGTAGTCCCTGCAGCTAACGTGTCGAGTGACTGATGAGTAATGAGTTGGTCGATTGAGTGAATGAATAAGTGAACGAAAATTGCCTCTTTAGTTTTTTTTTCTTTTTTTTTTAGGGGAATTTTTTTTTTTTTTTTTTTATTTATCTGGGTATGTGGGAAAAAAAAGAAAGTAATGTTACGGATGTAGGTGGTCACTCTGATAGATTTAGTGGGCGCCTTGACATCGAGATCATAAGAACATGTACCTTACCTTCATCCTCCCCAAACTCATGTATGCCTCCCCAGCGTGGTCCTCCTCCCTCACACACACTCAACAGCTCCAGCTGGAGAGAGTACAGAAAAGGGCGTGCAGGGTCATCCTTGGTCCTGCCTACACCACTTATGATGAAGCCCTGACCACCCTGAGTCTTGTCCAGACTATCCGCCAGGCACCGAGAGGCTCTGGAGAAGTTTGAAAGGGGACTACTACATCATCCACGCCTCCGACGCATGCTACCGCCTGACGCGCCTCGCTCGATCCGTGCCACAAGACACCACAACCAGATAACGTCCCTAAAGGCGCTGCGCACGGACCATCAATAAATATTTCGTTTCTAGATTAGACTTAGCTTTAGGATTAATGTTAAGTATTTCCCCACCCCCTCTGTACATTTTCAATTTGTAAACTGCCTTGATAATAAACCGTCTATTGTTATTATTATTATTATTACTATTATTATTACTATTATTATTATTACTATTATTATTATAAGAAAATAAGGGAAGCTGCAAATAGTCATCAGGCCTACACGTGGCAGTGCCTATATGAAACATGCATACCTATTTTCACCTATCATCCCCATCCGTAAATTTGTCTAACCTTCTTTTAACACTCCCTAATGACTCAGCACTAACAACCTGATTACCGAGTCAGTTCCATTCAATAAGCGTACAAGACAAGCATATCCACACCCCACCTGTCACTTCCATCCATAACTTCATCTAAGATTCTTTTCAGATTTTTCCTGTTGATCCACTAACAATGTGATTATTAAGTCTATTTCAATCATCCACCAGTCTGTGAACCGATTTCTCCCCATCTCTCTTTCATTTGTGGTTATTTCATTACGTACGTCTTCAGTAGTACGCAGGAAGGATTCAAGCAAAAAGGCTTCTCCCCACCCATCTCTCTCTCTCCGGCACTCAGTAGACAGAAATGAGCGAGACCTATCATACCTGTAAAGAAGGAAAAATAATAGTTAGCTTTCATGGGACGTAAAGAAAAGCAGTATTGTAAATTGATGATATATTGTGAATGTTCACTAGATTTAGATTATTGTTTAGTTGATCGACTTTTCCATCAGAATTGGTAGATAGATAATTATAAGTAAACATATAAATAAATGCATCGCAGACAAACAAAAATCGATAAACAGTAGATAAGGCAGTATACTGACGGTATACGTATGTAGAAATAATGCTAGATAAATAATGGATAGTAGATAAATGAGTAAATAGATAAATAATAAGTAAATAATTGAGTCACACACAAAAAAAAATGACCAGACAAACATACAGAAACGAATACACAAACAAGCACTAAATAAATAAATAAACACAAAAATGGATACATGATAAAAGCATAAGTTACTAATAAAAGAAGGCAACCAACTTCACACACACATACACACACACACACACACACACACACACACACACACACACACACATTACGCAACAAAACAACCCAACAGACTCACGTTAGCCGAGCAACAAAACACATTTAAACTTGCCCCGACAAATCATCATGCACTCCGCCTCGCTCTGAGTTCTCGCTGAGTGCCAGAGTTAGAACTTCTTTGAGTTAATTCGCGAAAAAATGTCGCAAGCAGGATAGCGTCAGGCGGCGTTCAGTTCTTCCCCCGGGGTCACTAAACCGATGCAAGTTTAATTGGAAACCTGAAGAGCCTCCGTGTGTGTGTGTGTGTGTGTGTGTGTGTGTGTGTGTGTGTGTGTGTGTGTGTGTGTGTGTGTGTGTGTGTGTGTGTGTGTGTGTGTGTGTGTGTTTTATCGAGTTATCCATTATTGTAAATGTTGTTCTGATGACTTTACATGGACCATAATCTAATTCATATTCATTATGTTTTATTTACTCTATTATTTGGTCAATATAAATTTATTTATCTATCTATCTATCTATCTATCTATCTATCTGTGCGTGTGTGCCTGGGTGGGTGGGTGTAAGTGGATGTGTGTGTGTGTGTGTGTGTGTGTGTGTGTGTGTGTGTGTGTGTGTGTGTGTGTGTGTGTGTGTGTGTGTGTGTGTGTGTGTGTGTGTGTGTGCTTTACCATGTTTTAAATGGATGATGCTTTCAATAAAAAAGTTTCCAGTAATCTATTTTTCCTCTTCTATCTCCTCCCCTCTTCTCCTCTTCCTTCTTTATCATTCGTTCTCTTCCTTCATTATTTCACATTTATTCTCTTCCTTCATTCTTTCTTTTTTCCTCCTTTTCCTTCCTTGCTTTTTTTTTTGCCATTTCTTTTCTAATCTTTAAACTTCTTCGTTATTTCTAAGATGGCTTCAGTTAACTTTAAATGACCAATCTCTCTCTCTCTCTCTCTCTCTCTCTCTCTCTCTCTCTCTCTCTCTCTCTCTCTCTCTCTCTCTCTCTCTCTCCCCGCACCCACACCCACACCTCCGGTATCCGCCGCGGTAATGGCAGTGTTTCTTCCACCTACCCCCACATAACACACCCACACTCTCGCCCATATCCACCTTCATCTCCCTCATCCTCCCTTATCTCATTATCTCGTACTCGAACACACTCATCTTACATACATAACCTGGCCTCCCTCCTCCTCCTCCTCCTCCTCCTCCACGTACATAAAGCACACACCACATTATATTTACCAATCTTTAACACCCCTCCCCCACAAAACACTAGTAGTCAGACGTAGATTACATTTTTCCTTTTCACTCTCTACTAAAATTCCATGTGGTTTTTCAATATCACATGGTTTAGCCTTTTTTCCTGCCAGCCTCGGCTGGAGGGGAGGGGTGGGTGGGGGAGAAGCTTTCTGCTTTCCTGTCCTGTCTCTATCACTGGTAGTTAGTAAATAGTCTCAATAAACAGCCTAGTAAGGACCTCAGGGTCTGTTGCTGTTTGTCTTCCTTTGTATTCCTTTGTATTCCTCCTCCTCCTCCTCCTCCTCCTCCTCCTCCTCCTCCTCCTTCTCCTCCTCCTCCTCCGCTTCCTTGTCATTGCCTTCCTTGTCATTGCCTTAAGTGTTTATTAATGGTCGTATACCTCAACTTGCATTTCTATTGACTTTCTTTTAACTCGTAAATTGATGTCTATGGATGTTGAGGAAACTTTTCATAGGTTAACTTATTATTATTTTTTTTTTTTATGTAGGAAGGACAACGGCCAAGGGGCAACAAAAATTTAATAAAAAAAAAAAAAAGCCCTGAATAGGGTCCGAAGCGGTAGTCAAAAATTGAAGGATAAGTGTCTTGAAACCTCCTCCTTGATGGAGTTCAAGTCATAGGAAGGTGGAAATACTCGTACAGAAGCAGGCAGCGAGTTCCAGAGTTTACCAGAGAAAGAGATGAATGATTGAGAATACTGGTTAACTCTTGCATTAGAGAGGTGGACAGAATAGCAGTGAGAGAAAAAAAAAAGAGTCTTGTGCAGCGAGGCCGCGAGAGCAGGGGAGGCATGCAGTTAGCTAGATCAAAATAGCAGTTAACCACGAAAATAGCGGTAGAGGATAGCTAGAGATGCAGCACTGCGGCGATGAGAAAGCGGCTGAAGAAAGACAGTTAGAGGAGAGAAGTTGAGACGAAAAGCTTTTCATTTCACCCTGTCTAAAAGAGCGGTGAGTGGAACCCCTCCAGACATGTGAAGCATACTCCATACATGGACAAATAAGGCCCTTGTTCAGAGTTAACAGCTGGGGGGAGTGAGGAAAAACTGGCGGAGACGTCTCGGAAGACCTAACTTCATAGAAACTATTTTAGCTAGAGATGAGATATGAAGTTTCCAGTTTAATTATAAGAAAAGGACAGATGGAGGATGTTCAGTGTAGAAAGAGGGGGACAGTTGAGTGTCACTGAAGAAGAGGGGATAGTTGTCTGGAAGGTTGTGTCGAGTTGATAGATGGAGGAATTGAGTTTTTGAGGCATTGAACAATAAGAAAGTTTGCGTTAACCCAATAAGAAATTTTAGAGAGATCTGAAGTCAGGCGTTCTGTGGCTTCCCTGCGTGAACTGTTTACTCCCTGAAGGGTTGGAGATCTGTGAAAAGACATGGAAAAGTGCACAGTTGTATCATTAGCGTAGGAGTGGATAGGACAAGAAGTTTGGTTTAGAAGATCATAAATGAATAATAGGAAGAGAGTAGGTGACAGGACAGAACCCTAAAGAACACCACTGTTAATAGATTTAGAAGAACAGTGCCTGTCTACCACTGCAACAATAGAACGGTCCAGAAAAGCAAACTTGAGATGAAGTTAAGAAAGAAGGATAGAAGCCTTAGGAGGGTAGTTTGAAAATCAAAGCTTTATGCCAGACTCTATCAAAAGCTTTTGATATGTCCAAGGCAACAGTAAAAGTTTCAACCAATATCTCTAAAAGAGGATGACCAAGACTCAGTAAGGAAAGCCAAGAAGATCACCAGTTAGAGCGGCCCTTGACGGAACCCCATACTGGCGATCAGATAGAAGATTGTGAAGTGATATATATTTAAGAATCTTCCTGTTTAAGGATAGATAAAAAAACTTTAGATAGGCAGGGAATTAAAGCAAAAGGGCGGTAGTTTGGAGGGATTAGAACGATCACCGTTTTTAGAACAGGCTGAATGTAGGCAAACTTCCAGCAAGAAGGAAAAGGTAGATGTTGACAGACAGAGCTGAAAAGGTAAGGTGCAAACACGGAGGCGCGGCTTCGGAGAACAATAGGAGGGACCCCATCAGGTCCATAAGCCTTCCGAGGGTTTAGGGCCAGCGAGGGCATGGAAAACATCACTGCAAAGAATTTTAATAGGTAGCATGAAGTAGTCAGAGGGTGGAGGATAGGAAGGAACAAGCCCTGAATCATCCAAGGTAGGGATTTTAGCAAAGGTTTGAGAGAAGAGTTCAGCTTTAGAGATAGATGTGATAACAGTGGTGCCATCTGGTTGAAATAAAGGAGGGATAGAAGAAGCAAAATTATTGGAGATGTTTTTTATTAAATGCCAGAAGTCATGAGGAAGTTAAATCTTAAGATTTTAAAACTTTCTATTAATGAAGGAATTTTTGCCTACAGAACAAACTTGGCATGGTTCCGGGCAGAAATATAAAGTACATATGATTCTGGTGATGGGAAAGCATACGTACCTTTTATGGGCCACCTCTCTATCATGTATAGCACGAGTTAAACCGTGTTAAAACCAAGGTTTGGAAGGTTTAGGTCCAGAAAAAGAGTGAGGAATGTACGCCTCCATGCCAGACGCTATCACCTCTGTTATACGCTCGGCACACAGGGACAGGTCTCTTTCTCGGAAGCAGCAGTTATTCCAAGGAAAATCAGCAAAATACCTCCTCAGGTCCCCCAACTAGCCCCTCAGGATTGGAGCGACTAGCCCAACTAGTCCTATCGCTCCAATCCTGAGGGATTGGAGCGATAGGACAAGATACAGATAAGAGATTGTGATTGGGAGGAGCACAAAGGAGAAGAAAGGGTGACAGCATAAACAGAAGGATTAGAGGTCAGGAAAAGGTCAAGAATGTTGGGCGTATCTCCAAGACGGTCAGGAATACGAGTAGGGTGTTACATCAATTGCTCTAGGTCATAGAGGATACTAAAGATGAAGGCTAGTTCACCAGGATGGTCAGTAAAGGGGAGAGGAAAGCCAAAGCTGGTGGTGAAGAATGAAGTCTCCAAAAATGGAGATTTCTGCAGGGAAGAGATTCGGAATGTGCTCCACTTTGGAAGTTAAGTAGTCAAAGAATTTCTTATAGTCAGAAGAGTTAGGTGAGAAGTATGTAGCACAGATAAATTTAGTTTGAGTGACTCTGTAGTCATAGCCAGATGGTGGAAAACACAGATGAAGATTCAAGTCTGTGGGCACGAGAGCAGGTTTAGTCATTGCTCACATAAACACAACATCCAGCTTTGGATTGAAAATGAGGAGAGAGAAAGGAGGAGGGAACAGAAAATGGGGCTACTGTCAGTTGGCTCAGACAACCGAGTTTCAGTGATGGAAAGAAGATGAGGTTTAGTAGATAGAATAGATGATGCTCTACAGATTGAAAATTATATCTAAGACCACCCACGAATGTTGCAGAATGTTAATTATTATTATTATTAATTATTACTATTATTATCATCATTGATTACTTGGCTATTTTTATTGTTATTACCATTACTGTTCTCATTTATTTCCATTCCTTTCCTTTTAGAGCGTCTTTTTTCTCCTCCTCCTCCTTCGCCTCCTCGCCTCCTCCTCCTCCTCCTCCTCCTCCTCCTCCTCCTCCTCCTCCTCCTCTCTCCTCCTCCTCCTTTCCTCCTTCCTCCTTTTCCTCCTCCTCCTCCTCCTCCTCCTGCTACCCCCTTCATCTTCTATTCCTCCTCCTGCCTTCACCTTCTATTCCTTCTCTTCCACCTTCTCCTTTACCATCGCAACAGCCTCTTCCTTCATCATCGCCCTCCCTATAATCATTACTATTATTATTATAATTTCTGTCCACTATTCTTTTCTTTTAGTCCTTCTTCTCTTTCTTCCTTTCTACGTCCTCCTTTATTCTATTTGCCCCCCATCTCCTTCAACTTTGTGTAGTTAAGTCATGGGGAAGGAAGGAAGGAAGGAAGGAAGGAAGGAAGGAAGGAAGGAAGGAAGGAAGGAAGGAAGGAAGGAAGGAAGGAAGGAAGGAACGAACGAAGGGAGGAACAAACAAACGAACGAACGAGCGAACGAATTAACGAACGCAGAAAGGTTGACGAACAAACGAAAGAAAGAAGGAAGGGAAGGAAGGAAAGAAGAAAAGGTACTCGCTCCGGCAACACTGCAATATCTGGTGGGCAGGGAAAGGAGAGAGGTGAGGGATTTTGAAGGCACCAGTTCCTGTGTGCCTTCCGTCAACCGAACGAGAACACACGAGGACATGAAGGAAGAGGACTGAGGCTGAGACAAGGAGAACCAGAGATGACGAGACGGAGTGTGAGGGGGAAGTTCGGCAGACGAAGAGGAGAAAGAGTTGCTGGTGGTTCTAGCGGAAAAATGCAGACAGGAGAAGAAATGCAGGAGAAGATGAGAGTGGAAATGAAGATGAAAGGTATGACAGAGGGAAACGGACAAATGGAGAAAAGATCCTGCTAGTGCTAGTGGGAGATGAAGAAAGAAAGAGAAACAAAGAAGGAAGAGATGAAGAAGAAAGACATGACGGAAGGAAACGAAAACAAGGAAGACAAAGAAGTACAGAGAAACAAGAATTGGGAGGAGGACACGGGGGGTGAAGATGAAAGGAATGCCGAAGAGAGAGAGAGAGAGAGAGAGAGAGAGAGAGAGAGAGAGAGAGAGAGAGAGAGAGAGATGAGAGAGAGAGAGAGAGAGAGAGAGAGAGAGAGAGAGAGAGAGAGAGAGAGAGAGAGAGAGAGAGAGAGAGAGAGAGAGAGAGAGAGAGACGAAAAAACAGGTGTGTGAGACAGTGGAAAATGCACACGAAAGACACAAGACAACGAACAGAAGAAAAAAAAAGTTGATGAAGATAAAAGGAATGACGAAGTGAGAACCGAAGAACAAGTGTGCAACAGTAGAAAGTGCAAGACGAAAACACAAGACGATAAACAGAAAAAAAAAGGAGAGAGATAATAAATAGGAGATAAAAGGGATAATGGAGACGATGAAGAGAAGGGGAAGATGAAGATAAGGGATAAGAAAAAATACGATGAAGAGAAGGGGAAGATGAAGATCAGGGATAAGAAAAAATAAAGGAAGGTTCGAGTGCTTGGGTCAGGAAAATGGAGAGAAAAGGCGACGATTGTTGATAGTGGGGAAAAAAAAAAAAAAAGGAGACTAAGATAGAGACGGAAAACAAAAGTGAGCCACGGACAGTCAGTAAAGAAATAAGAATGAAAATTAATACAGTGAAATGAAAAAGAGGCCTAGAGAAAAGAAAAAAGATGAATAACAAGGAAAAGAATAAAAAAAGAATGAAAATTAAAACAGACCGCAAACAAGACAAAAAATAAATAAATAAATAACATGAAAGACAGACACAAAACGTATTGAGAATAAGGAGAGAGAAATAACGAGGAGTGAGAGGGTGATAGAGAGAGAACAATATAGGAACAAGAAAAATACAAGGACTAAAAATAAGTAGCAGAGAGAGAGAGAGAGAGAGAGAGAGAGAGAGAGAGAGAGAGAGAGAGAGAGAGAGAGAGAGAGAGAGAGAGAGAGAGAGAGAGAGAGAGAGAGAGAGAGAGAGGGTGATAGAGAGAGAACAATATAGGAACAAGAAAAATACAAGGACTAAAAATAAGTAGCAGAGAGAGAGAGAGAGAGAGAGAGAGAGAGAGAGAGAGAGAGAGAGAGAGGCAAGCAAGCTGATGATTAAAAAAAAATTCTTGCGTGGCGCCTGATCAGAGAATCACAAAGAATAATAGTAACGCTAAAATGGGTGACTTAAGTAACAAGAATAAGGTAAAGTTCAAATTTAAAAGAGAGAGATAGAGAGAGAGAGAACAAGGTGGAGGAGGGCAAGGGTGGAGGAGGGCAAGGGTGGAGGAGTGGCGCGAGGGCTCTTCCCGGCCTTCAAGTGATCCACCTCGCCAATGCCCTTTGAAACCTTCACACCACGGAAGCCACGAGTGTCTCATAACCACGCCTGCCTCCTCTCAACCTCGCCGCGGATCACTCCCACCCTTTGTCGCCAACTCCTCCTCCTCCTCCTCCTCCTCCTCCTCCTCCTCCTCCTCCTCCTCCTCCTCCTCCTCCTCCTCCTCCTCCTCTTCGTGGGCTAAAAGTGAAGGCTTATTTTAGGAGTTCTAGGGGAGAGCATAGAATCAGAAAGGTTATATAAAGTTTTGTTTGTGTCTAATCATATTTCTTTTTTTCTTGTTCTACCTTCTCCTCCCATTTTCCTCCTCCCCTCCTCCTCCTCTTCCTCCTTCTCCTCCTCCTCCTCCTCGTCGTCCTCCTCGTAGGCTGAAGAGGAGGACCTTTTCAAAAAAATGCAAAGAACAATACACAGGTTGGAAGAATACTAAATAATTAATGTGTGTATTTTCTTTTTCTTTGCTGCTGCTTCTTTTCTTCTTCCTTCTCCTCCTTTTCCCACCCTCTGCCAACTTCATCTTCTCCTATTCCTCCTCTTTCTCCTCTTCTTCATGAGCTTAAAAGAAAGGCCTGGTTTGAAAATTGTAAGGGAGAATGTAGAGTTTGAGAGAATATTATATGAAGAATTTTCCGATTTTTTTTCTGATTATTATTATTATTATTATTATCATTATTATTATTATTATTATTATTATTTATTACTATCATTATTTATTACTATCATTATTATTATTGTTCCCTAATCCTTGCAAATCAAAGGTGATGTGATTGGTGTTTCTTTTGTCTCTCTCTCTCTCTCTCTCTCTCTCTCTCTCTCTCTCTCTCTCTCTCTCTCTCTCTCTCTCTCTCTCTCTCTCTCTCTCTCTCAATTTTTCCTCTACCCTCCCGGCCCATCGGACAATATTTATCCCCGGCGGAGGCACACACGCCATCATTACGCAGTTTGCACAGGATGAACGTCAACAAGGCATCCACGGAGCTACCAAAACTGCGCATGCGAGGCTAAGTAACCAGCCCGTGTACTGAGCCAGTGGGCAGAAAATGAGACGTGAGTATGTGCCTGGCTAGCGGAGGTGGAGAGGTGGGGGATGGACTGTGGTGTACTGGGTATAGGTTGGCAGCCATGTGAAGGTCGCGGGGTAGGAAAGGAGAAGGAATACACTATCTTCACAATATGTTAGGACCGTATTCTGAATAGTTTCTACCCTGCACTACTTCAAGAGGCTCCAGTTGAAGTTACATGGATCTTTAAAGGGTGTTTTAATGGTTGTAGTGATAGATTAACAAGAATTTTCACGCTCTTAACAGGATGAGCCCACTTTTAGAAGGCTCTGGTTTAAGGTACATGGGTTTTTTAAGTTTTTCTTCATGTTCTAGTGACAGACTAACGAGGCTTTTACATTATTAACAGGAGAAATAGTCTTGAGAACCCGGCTAATCATCTCTATGGTGTTTGAAAAGTCATCAGGAGAAAGAACAGGTTTAAATGGTGTTTTTTATGGTTCTAGTGTCAGATTAACAGGGATTTCTATGTTACTGACAAGAGAAGCAGTCTTGAGAACCCGGCTAATCCTTTCTGTGGGCTTTGAAAATAGTGAGAGAGAGAGACAGCAGAGCGTTTCAGAATACGGTCCACAGTTTCTCTCTCCTGCCTTCAGTTATTGTTCTCTTATCTGGTTGTTACATTTGAGATTCGGGAAGCGAGGTGGGCGATGGCGCTGGTGATGGTGCTGGTGCTGATGGTGATCGGAAGGGAAGGGTAAGGAGGTAGTTGGTGAGGGTGTGCGTGAGGGAGAGCAGAGGGGGAGCGTAGTGGTCCCCCCTTCAATTCCTGAATCATTGTTTTCGCTTCAGGACTCCAGGCTCCCTCAAGGCCATTCAGATTTCAGACAAAGGCACGTTGAGACAGAGAGAGAGAGAGAGAGAGGAGAGAGGAGAGAGAGAGAGAGAGAGAGAGAGGAGAGAGAGAGAGAGAGAGAGAGAGGAGAGAGAGAGAGAGAGAGAGAGAGAGAGAGAGAGAGAGAGAGAGAGAGATATGGGGGGGGCATCCACCTATCACCCCCAACCATAAATCTAATCTTCGTCTAATCTTCATCCAAGGCTCCCTATTAACCTGAGCACGAGCAAGGTGGCTACTGAGTCAATAAAAGAGAGAGATATTAGGTGGTTAATTTTGTCTTTTTTAAAACAACTGAACCATTTAAAAGACATAAATAAAAATAAGTCTCAAAAGTTCTTGAATATGAAAAAAAAAAAAAAAAAAATTTCCTTCAAGACTTCTTAAATTTTGGACTTTTTTTTTGGGGGGGTGCCTTTCATTTTGGAACTGGCAATCTCGGCGGGCCTTTTTTTTTTCTACTTTAGTTGCCCTTGGCCAGCACACCTCTTACAAAGAAAACACTAAACCATTTTGGCCATTATAAGATAAAAATATGAAAGATGTATGGAGAAGCAGACAAGGACTAAATTTCTAAACTAACGCTGACATATGCATTCCCAAGCCCCGCACAGGTGAGCTCAAGTACTGAAGGCACTACAGGTGTTTCGATAGGGGGCAGGAACAAGGCAGTCACAGCACACCTCAAGGCTAAACAGTTGAACTCAGGTATGACAGGTTATGACCACCACTACTACCTACCACAACCATCAAGGGCGGGCGGGAACAGGGGTAGCCACAGCCACACAGCCCCGCAAGGCTCAGGTGGCGTTACCTTTCCTCTTCACAGCATCCCTCGGTTATCACGCCTCGCCGCTAACCCCAAACAGACACGCCAGTTCTCAGAGGGCAATTTCATCACAGCCTATTTACGTGTCAAAACACCTGAGGGCAGCAATGAGTGACGCTCCATCGGCCAGGTGAGCACGGCAATACTCGAGCAATCAGGCTGAGCGGCGTTAATGGCCCCTACCAGCTGAGACGCGCCGCTGGCAGGGGGCAGACTCCTCGCCGCGCCACCTTTCCGGAGGGACGGGAAGCTTATGTGGGTGGTGGTGGTGGTGGTGGTGACTTATAATGTATAAATATGCTTTCTTTCACATATACGTGAGTACAAAGTAATATTCCAGAAAACTAAGGAAATACTCAAAGGAAGCGCAAAAAAAAATTGAATGAATCACAAAACTAATAATATGTAATACATTTTACAACAGATATAAAGCATTCCTGTCAACAACAACAACCACAGCAACAACGATAACTACAACAACAACAACTACAGCAACAACGATAACTACAACAACAACAACTACAGCAACAACGATAAACGACAACAACGATGACAGCAGCAGCAGCAGCGAGACAACAACACGGCAAAAGCAGCAGCGACAACCGACAACAACACGGAAGGGGAGCAGGAAGCAGCTGGTGAGGGGAGCGGTATATGATAACCATGAACCAAGACACACAGATTCTCTCTCTCTCTCTCTCTCTCTCTCTCTCTCTCTCTCTCATCTCTCTCTCTCTCTCTCCTCTCTCTCTCTCTCTCTCTCTCTCTCTCTCTCTCTCTCTCTCATGCCAGCACCAGCAGGCACCCTCTCCCCCTTAATGGTGATTTTGATGACAATAACACCATCCCAGTCTGAGCCAATGTTGATCACATACCCAGCTTGCCTCCATCCAGGATTCAGGATTAAACAGGTTTATCCTAAGGGCGCCTCTGCTGCCCACTGAGCGGCCTGGAGAGGCTCACTGAACGATACAACACAGCAGAGGCGTCCAACATGAGAAAACTTGAGAAAATATTATTCCGTTCTTGTAACTCAGTGGCACTAATTGCTGAACACTGGGGCTCTCAAAAGGATTATTTCCTTTTTCTTTATTCAAAAGCCACAAAGGTGATAAGTCAGTGTTTTCAAGGGGGGTTTTTTTCTCACTAGTTATGTAGATTGTATGTTAACTATAACAAGAATCGGAGAAACAGCCTTGAAAAAATCTGACAACTTCTATTAGATTCTGTTTAAAATATCACCATAATCATAGAACCCACAGATGGAAACCCCGACAGTTTCTATTACAGCCTGCTAGAATATCACGACAATCATATAAACAACCTTGAAAATCCCGACAACTTCCATTACAGGCTGTGAAAAGTTGTCACCATAAGACACAGAAACGTTTGAGAATACACACCTGCATCATGGAAGTATAATTGTCCACCAATGTAGTATTTACTAAATCCTCCGGTGCCTTGAAATATCCATCAGCCATTCTTGCTTTCCTCAATCTTAAGTCCTCTGCTCGGCGGGAATTGTTCGATTGTTTTGTTTTGGCAAGCGATCCTGAGGGAAAGTGTGACTGTGTGAAGGGAAGGACTGACCAGTGTGTCGAGGTTACACCCG
>NC_087158.1:13120799-13133299 GCF_035594125.1 Scylla paramamosain
AGGAGGAAGGAACGGAGGTGACTCAGTCCTCGCAAAGGGTACAGCTACGGTGTGGTGGTGATCACTTTGGCCGGCGATGTGGGTGTCGTGTGTGGGGATGGGTGTGGGAGGCAGGCGTAGCGACGCCAGGTGTGGCGTCTGTTGCCTGAGGGCCTTGTACATGACGCACAGGCCCTTCACGTCCAGCCGCTGTTGTAAGGGTTGGAAGTTGTGTTGCTGGTCCTGGTCTCTCAGATGCACCATCCTTTGTGCTCTGGCCTGAATCTCGTCAAGCCTGGCAAGGTAGGAGGGTGGGCAGGAGGACCAGGTCAGGGGCGTGTACTCAATCACGGGCCTGACCTGGGCCCTGTAGGGGGACGCTATCCCCCGACCGTCGAGAATCTTCCCGGCACGTCGGGCACAGCTCAGCTTCCACGCCGCATCCCCTGGTGACCTTCCTTAACATGGGTGGTGAAGGTTAGACCTGCGTCGACCTCCACCGCAAGGACGGGAGATGGACTGTTGGAAAGGCAGCCTCGTGCCTTCAAGGAAAATGGCTGGTGGATGGATGTCTTCTCGCCGCCTAGAGATGTGCAGAACTTAAGTCTCTCAGGGACGAGGGTCATTCGCCAGCACCTGCTCCAGGATACAATGCTTTGCAGAACAACATTGATCCTGTCCACCGTGTCCTGGCGGTGGCTCCTGCCGCAGATGAAGGTGAGGGTGCAGTCGTCTGCATATACCTGAGCCTCAGGGACCAGTTGCAGTATGTCGTTGAAGTACACACACCACAAAAGAGAACCGAGGGACACTGCCCTGAAGCACACTAGCGTTGATAAGGTGTTGGGAGGACGAGTACCCGTTGTCTACTGTGTGAAGGGTTCTGCCGTGAAGGTAGACCTCCAAAAGATGCAGCAGTCCACCACACACGCCGACGCTCATCAGCTTGACTGTCACTACCTTGTGCCACTCCTTGTCAAAGGTGTCAGCGATGCTCCAAGGCGACGACAAACACCTCTCGCTGTCAATTGCGGTGCTTCCATTCCGTAGAACTTAGGAGTTGCAAGTCGGCGGCCGACTTACCCTGCATGAATTCAAACTGCCTTCAGTTGAGGAGGTGGTGGACGTCCAGGAAGTTCTTGTGACAAGAACCTCAAGGGTCTTTATCACCACGAAGAGAGAGAGATGGGTCTGTAATTCGTTGGATCCGTCCTGTTACCCTTTTTATGTACAGCCACCACTCTGGCCTGCTTCCATAGTGCTGCCCATATCTGGGAGGCCAGGCATTCCCGATAAAGCTTGGTGAATGGAATGGCGAGCTCGGCTGCACCACACTTCAATAGACGAGGACTGATGTTATCTGGCCCCAGAGCCTTTTTTGATGTCGGTCTTGCAGAGCAGAGCCATCACCATGGTGATGCCATGGTGATGTGCAGGTGTCCAAGCTCTGCAGTGGCCAGCACTGGGATGCTCGGTGGAGTGCTGGTTGGGTCTGGAACACTCATTTTGTTGGAGAATTTGGCCGATAGCAGCTCTGCCTTGTCCCACCCTCTCATCACTACCGCACCGCTCGGTGTGGTGCTTCCCTGTTGTGTCCAGACCTTGAGAAACACTAGCTCCAGGTGCTCCGGCATGTCAACTTCCACCACCTGCACAAAGAGTTTCTTCTTAAAGCATACAGCGACACCCACGTTCCGTTTCATCGGTGGCATGAGGTGTAGCCTGCAGTTATCCAAAGATGGCAGGCAACGAGGAGTTAAGGAAGGTCCCCACTGTGGCTATGACGTCAGGGGTGTGCGGCAGCACGTGACTGTGTGTCAGGTCGTCGGTGTTAGTCTGCAGACCCCTAACTTAGCTGATAAGATGGTGAGCTTGTCCCAGCAGTAACCAAGCATGGCTCCAGTTGTTGTATTGACAGTGACACGGGTGGGGCCAAGGAGGCGAAGGAGGAAGACCAATCTCCTGTGGTAGGAGTGGTGACCCTCTGGAGGGATTGGATCCAAAGATCTCTCATCCGGTTTTGTTCGTTTATGTGGTGAGCAAAGAACCTCTCCTGCCGTTCCTCGCTGAGGCGTGCGAGACACTCTTGAAGGGTGTGGCCCGGGCGGCTGCAATGCTCACACCCAACTCTTCTGATACAGTCGTCCGTGGATGACCGTCTTCCTGCAGTGATAACAGTAGGTGCCTGGGCGCCTGTGCTGGTTGCTGTTTGGCCGGGAGTTGTGTGGTAGACGGGTAGCAAGCGCTGGGTTCTGGGCAGGCAGTGGATCGGCTCGCTGCCAGGTCGTATTCCTCTCACGTTGTCGAGGCTGTTGTCTCCGGGCAGTGTGGTGGTTGTGGAGGACTTGATTAGATTGGATGGGGGCGGAGTACTCATGGTCACTACTTGTGGTGAGTCAAGGGAAGGTAGTTGGGGAGGTGCGGTTTGTGTTGTGGATGCGTCAGTGGTAGAGGTAATGGGTCGGTTAGTAGACATAGAAAGGACAGTAGAGGTGATGGGAGCAGAGGTGATGGGTTTGGTAGCGGTGCTGGTAGTGTCGGCGGTAAAAGATTCAACAGTTGTGGTGGTAGAGGTGGAGGTATTAGTGAAGAGAGGGGCGGCATCAAGGGCTGGTGGCGACCCTTGGGAGGGTGGGGTTAACCTGACTCAGCACTTGTAAGTTAAGATCTGGCTAGGTGGGGCAGGAAGCGTTCCCTGGATGTGGAGGATTAACTTGACTCAGCACTTGAGGACTGGCCAGGTGGGCAAGAAGCTTTTCCCATTGTCTGGGGGATTAACATGACCGGACACTCATGTGGTTTGGAGAACATGTGATTTACCTAGGTCCACCAGCTCTGAGCTGCCTCATTGCTGGTCACATGTTGCTGCCATTCCTTATTGATTCTCTTGGAGCGTGCAGTGCAGGCGATGGAGTTTGTATCCGGTTCCTCCCAGTCTTGATCTGATGGCCACAATCCTGTCAAGGAAGTGGATGATGGACACCAAGTTCTCCCTATTTTCAGTGATGTGGTAAGTGGAGGGGCTCGAATAAGTTGAGGATGGTCTTTTTACTCCTTAGATCCTTGCGGAGCATCTTATTTAATCGAACGAGATCAGGCTTGTCAAGGAGTAAAAGGTCACTGTCCTCGTCGACTTGGTCGGCGTGGTCGGGCTGTGTGGGTCGATGCTGTGCGCCTGTTCAGGTACACCACGTGGACATTTACTCCCTGAGCCTCACCCAGGCTGCCTACCTCGCTGCAGTTAAAAGTGGTGTTATCCCCTTAGGCAGTGTGTATGGCAGGCGTTAGGGCATTCGGTAGTGTAGCACATGACGGAGGGTTTATCTGCAGTGGTTTTACCACACATGGCACATCACTGCCGCGGAGCGTAGCCGAATAACCCGGGAAACCGAACAATAAGAATATGGCTTTCCTGAGTGCCCAGCCATGTCAGGTTACACACTAGATCACAGTTTAAGTAAATTAAAGGAGATCACTGCGCATGTTACTGTCACTCAACATTTACGAGGGGCAGATGAGTCTGTAGCACTGGTCCTCGTGGATCGCACCTGTTGCTTGAGACTTAACTCCTGATATTTGTGTTCTCGATGTGTTGTCATTTGTACGTAATCACGCACAGTACTACGAGTTTTTCACTTATAAATATTTTGTGTTGAACAGTAACTAACAAACAACACTTCACGGTGTGTATAATGGCACAGAGTTCCAATTCCCTGAGTTACATAGAAAAACAGGATACAACAGTCCTTACGGTCCTCACGAGGTGACCTAAGACTACTAAGGTGATAGTAAAAGAAAAGGAGAGGAAAACAGAAGGCTCTTAATTGTTTTGCTGAGGAGTGCTGGTAGGCACGTGCTCTCCTTTTGGTGGTCAGGTAAAGTCAAGTCAAGTCAAGTCAAGTCAAGTCAAGTCAAGTCAAGTCTCTCTCTCTCTCTCTCTCTCTCTCTCTCTCTCTCTCTCTCTCTCTCTCTCTCTCTCTCTCTCTCTCTTTCTCTCATTTTTTTTTTATATCTTTTTTTTTATTTTTTGTTTTTTTTTCCTCCACTCTTTTTCCTTATATTTATACTTTCCGTTTTTTCGTTACTATTATCTTCGTCCTTCTCTTATCCAGTTATCCCTTACTCTCCTCCTCCTCCTCCTCCTCCTCCTCCTCCTCCTCCTCCTCCTCCTCCTCCTCCTCCTCCTCCTCCTCCTCCTCCTTCCATCCTTCTCCACCTCCTCCTCCTCCTCCTTCCATCCTTCTCCACAGTTTTTGTTTTTGTTTTCGTATTTTCTTTTCTTCCACTTTTCCCTCTTCACTTTGCACTATCATAGTCATTATCACTCCCGCGTCCTTCTTCATATTCCTCATAATTTCCTCTTTCATCGTTATCTACTGCCTTCTTAACTAATTCTCCTCCTCCTCCTCCTCCTCCTTTCCTCCTTCTTTCTTCCTCCTCCTCCTCCTCCTCCTCTTTTCCCCTCTTTCTCGTGTTCCTCCACTGATTCATTCTCATCTGCCTCCTCCTCTTCCTCTTCTTCCACCCACGCTTCCCTCTCCTCCAACTTTAATCTTCCTCCTCCTCCTCCTTTAAGGACCGGAGAGAAGCAACTTGATCCGAAACGAATCAAACCGAACCGAATGGAACCGAACTTTGGAGTTTATTTGCTCACACCATGTTTGGCCGATTTAATTAGAGGCGCACACACGCACTCATCCCCCCCCCCACAACACACACACCATCCATCATTCACACTGGATGTTAACTGGTGTCAAACAAATCCTCCTCCTCCTCCTCCTCTTTTTTTTTCTTTTTCCTCCTCCTCCTCTTCTTCCTCCTCCTCCTCCTACTCCTCCTCCTTCTCCTCCTCCTCCTCCTCAAGACCACAGCGCTCATCAATAAAGTCACCACACGCATAACCAGGGATATTACCACAGTTCTCAGTATTGGCAGTGCGTTCACAAGAGGGCTGAGGAGAGACGTCACTATCATGGTCAGCAGAATTATAGGCAACAGTATTACCAGAGGAGGAAATTCAGCATCGGGATCAGCACGGGTATGGGGCATGGCACTGTGTCAAACAAAATCAGAGAAGTAAACAGGGAACGATGGAAAGATCGCATGGCAGGCACGGCCAGGCCTCAGCCATGGGCTAGGCAGAGGCATGGATAGGCCAGGTTTGGGACGGGTTGTGAACACAGGCCTACATAGAAGCATCGACACCAGCCTAGGCCCTACCAGGACGCGACACATCATTAAAGGGCCAGTTGAGATGCAGGTGAAGAAGTTTTCAGGTGCCGAGCACCAGGCATTCCCGCCTTAGGACGAGGAAACGACCTGGTGATGGATGTTGAAGGACGTTGAAGAAGCTCAGACAAAATCTCGGTATGAACAAGTCGTATGAGTATTTATTCCAATGAAGAAAAAATAACAAAAGTTAAGAACCTGAGACAAAAACCACCGAGTATACAAGCTATAAAAGTGTTTATGACCTCAAAAACACACGAAAAAAAAAAAAAAAAGTAAAAGCCGAAAAAAAGGTAGATAGTGGGTGGAAGATTCGTTTGAGTATGAACTGCCTTGAAAAGGACAAAAAAAAAAATCAATAAATATATTAAAAAGTAAATAAAATAAAATAAAAAAAAACAAGGATGAAGGTGACATTTCTCAAAATAGCACCATGAGTATTTCCTGCCTCTAAAAAATTAAATGAAAAATAAATAAAGGCATAAAAAAGACAGTAAAGAAGCTGACAAAAAAAATCCGTGTAAAGAAGCCGTAAGAGCATTCACTGCCTTGAAAATTATCTTAAAAATGAAATAAGTAAAAGCCTAAATAAAAAAAAAAATAAAAAAGGCACTGAACAGGCTCATAAAATTCACCGTCCGAACATATAGATATAGAAATACATTAAAAAAAATACATATAGATATAGAAATACATTAAAAAAAATACATATAGATATAGAAATACATTAAAAAAATACATATAGATATAGAAATACATTAAAAAAATATATATATATATATATATATATATATATATATATATATATATATATATATATAGATATAGAAATACATTAAAAAAACATATAGATATGGAAATACATTAAAAAAAATACATATAGATATAGAAATACATTAAAAAAATACATATAGATATAGAAATACATTAAAAAAAAAAATGACGGAGGAGAAGCCGAAATAAAAACCAATGTGAAAAACTCCAAACTGCACGAGTACTTAATACCTTGAAAAAGTAAGATAAAAAAAAATTATTTACATAAAAGCATTAAAAAAAAGTGAACATGCTGAGAGAAAAATCACTGAAAAGAAATCATTTGAGTGTAAACTGCCTTAAAAGATTCTTTTTTGATAAACTAATAAATATTTCAATAAAAAACCTAAAGAAAAAAAGACAGTGAAGAAGCTGAGACAAAAATCATTATCAAAAAGACGTATGGGTATTTGCTGCTGTGAAATAAAAACTACAATAAAAGTGAAGAAACTGACACAAATCAGTGTATGTACAAATAGAAAGATACTAAAAAAAAAAAAAAGGGGGGCAGTGAAAAATCTGAATTTGAAATTACTATCTCAACAAGCCCTATTAGTGTTAAGTGTCTTAAAAAAAAGAAAATTCGCTGCGTGGAGAAGAAGCTTGAGTGTTTACTGCTTTGAAGCTTTGAAAGAAAATAAATAAAAACCTACAAAATAAAGTGAGGAAGCTGAGATAAAAATCAGTGAGAAAACAAATAGGTAGACAATTAAAAGAAAAAATACAAATAAATAAAAACACACTGCAGAAACCAAGATATAAGATCACTAAGAACAAGTCTAAAGAATATTCACTTACAAAAAGAAAACTTAAAAAAGAGTGAAAAGGCAAAGGCCAAAACTACAGTGTGAAGAAGCCGTACGAGTGTTTACTGCCCTTAGAAAAAAAAAAAAAAAAACTTGAAAAACAAAAATCAGTGAAGAACCTGAGACAAAAGCCGCTGTGTTAACAAGCCGGTTGAGTATTTACTGTCTTGAACTTTTTTTTTTTTTTAACAAATGAAAAAAAAAAGACAGTAAAGAAGCTGAGACAAAAATCATGATGAGCAAGCCGTATGAGTATTTACTGCCCTGAAAAGTAAATAAAATAAGATAAAAAGCTACAAAACAAAGTGAAGAAGCCCACACAAAAATCAATTAATGTACAAATAGGAAGCGTATATACCAGCTTGAAAAAATAAATAAATAAATAATAATAACTATAATAATCCTTAAAAATAGAAAATAAAAAAAAAATAAAAGCACAAAACTGAAACGGACAAAAATCAGTGTGTGAACAAATCGAGAATATTTACTTAAAAAAAAAAAAAAAAAAGTAAATAAAAATCCTTAAAGTGAAAAGGCAGAGACCAATATTGCTGTCTGAAGAAGCTTAATATAAATCATATAAACCATAAGAGTTTTCTAAGCATTCAAAAAAATAAATAAACAAATAATTAATAAGTAAAAGCCGAAAAATAGTAGATAGTGAAGAGGAATCAAATATTCGTTTGAGTATTAACTGTCTTGAAGAGAATAAAAATCAAAGAATGTTAAAAAAAGAAAAAGAAATTATGATAAAATTTGTCAAAAAGTAACATGAATATTTACTACCTTGCAAAAATAAAATAAATAAATAAAAGCCTAAAAAAGGACAGTGGCGAAACAGAAAAAAAAAATCAATTAGTAAACAAGTCAGTTCAGTATCAAGTACTTTAAAAAAAAGACAAAAATAAATAAATAATTCCCTGAAAAAAAAAAAAAAAAAAAAGAGGAAGCCGAGACAATAATCAATGTATAAACAAGCCTTGAAAATATTCACTGCCTTAAAAATACTTAAAAAAGAAAAAAATAGTGAACAGGTTCTCACAAAAAACAGAACAAGCCATGAGAGTATTAACTGCCTTAAAAAGAAAAATCAAAGGAAAAATCAAAGTGAAAAATTCATTTAAAAATTAAGAAAATAAAAGAAAAATAAACAAAACAAAATAAATATACGAATAAAAAAGCCTAAAAGAGAAAGCGACAGTGAAGCTTAAACGAAAATCGCTATGAATAAGACGTATGAGTATTTCCTATCGTGAAAAAAATAAATAAATAAAAATATTAAAATAAAAGCTACAAAAAAGTGAAGTTGAGACAACTACTACAAATAAATAGACCACTATAAAAAAAGAAATCTTTAAAAAGATAAATCAATAAAACACACTAAAGAAACCAAGAGAAAAATGAGTGTGTAAACAAATCGAAAGAATATTTACTTAAAGAAAACAAATACTTAAGAAAAAAAAAATTGTATAAAGGCTGAGACCAAAACTACTTTGTGAACAAGCCGTACGAGTGTTTATTGCCTTGGAAGAAAAAAAAAAAAAAAAGGGAAAAATATTTCGAAAAACAAAAGCCAATTAAGAAAGCGAGAAAAATCTCCTTCAGAACAGGCCGTTTAAGTATTTACTTCCTAGAAAAGGGATTATATAAGCCAGTGAAGAAGCTCAAAGAAAAACCATTCTGTTAACAAGCCATAAGAGTATATATATATATATATATATATATATATATATATATATATATATATATATATATATATATATATATATATATATATATATATATATATATATATATATATATATATATATATATATATATATATATATATATATATATATATAGAACGACAGTGAAAAAGCTCAGATAAAAATCATTGTGAAAAAAAAAACGCATAAAAAAAAAAGGACAATGTATGGCTACGTAGGAATTTTTGTTGCTCGGCGCTGCACTCACTGTAGCATGTTTTCATTTTGTATATAATTTGTTGACAAGAATTTTATCGCGTATTCATTGTGGGCTTACAAAAGCTGTATATAGTCTCTTTATTACATCCGGTGATTTGTAATCATTATTTACAAATCGCCTGATGCAATAAAAAGACAGCCTAAATTCATATTTGCAGTTTATTTAAATTATTTATTTACCTTTATTAATGATTACTCACAAATCTTCTTGCTTAACCTTATATGACTGAACGTTTGGTAAAATTTATATTCTTATTACCAATATGCAGAACTTTGCATTTCTCTTCATTGAAGAACATCTGCCATTGTTCATTCCATTCTAATAGAATATTTCCGGGTTAGAATGACTTGGTCTTTCATTTCTGTGAGCATGTGACATTCCTCACAGGGTGCCAAGTATTCGACTTTTTTCTATTCCAGGAGTATTTCTCCTTAAGCTGGAGATTTACTGAATAATATTATTATCTTCTAGCAGACTGTGACTGAATGCAAGGCAACATTCTCTCAGCAGCCTCTGTGATATATCGTCAGGTCCAATACATTAAAACGAATTTTTTTTTTTTTCAGTAAATATTTTCGTACTTGATGTCTCTATTTTGATTATGGAGAACGTTTCTTGATCAGGACCTCTCTCTCTCTCTCTCTCTCTCTCTCTCTCTCTCTCTCTCTCTCTCTCTCTCTCTCTCTCTCTCTCTCTCTCTCTCTCTCTCTCTCTCTCTCTCTCTCTCTCTCTCTGTGTGTGTGTGTGTGTTTCATTCATTTATTTATTTTATTTATTTATTTTAATCTCTCTCTCTCTCTCTCTCTCTCTCTCTCTCTCTCTCTCTCTCTCTCTCTCTCTCTCTCTCTCTCTCTCTCTCTCTCTCTCTCTCTCTCTCTCTGTGTGTGTGTGTGTGTGTGTGTGTGTGTGTGTGTGTGTGTGTGTGTGTGTGTGTGTGTGTGTGTGTGTGTGTGTGTGTGTGTGTGTTTCATTCATTTATTTATTTTTATCTTATCTATTTATTTATTTTTATTCATTAATTTATTATTTTTTTTAATATTTGCATTATTTCTTTTGATTTTAATTTAATTTAATTTAATTTTAATTTAATTTAATTTTAATTAATTTTTTGGGCCAGGGAGTGTGTTATTTCCTTTTGTATAAACCTGACTGAATGACCAATTAGGAATGGAGGCCATACCTTGATCGTCGCTGGTCATTGTATTAAGGCGGGTTCACACGGGCAATTCGGTACTAAACTGCCAACCGCCACAAGCTAGCAATACATGGCAATACATCCTCCCAGCTGGGAGGGGAGGAAAGGCTGATTGGCGAAAAATTAATTTAAACAAACAGCAACTCAGCAAGATGTCTTCCTCCAGCGACGATGCAGAAGTGATAGTTGCATTTCTTTTTGCGTATTTGAAGCTAAAACAGTAAAGAAAACGCTTGTGGACACATCCCTGGCTGAATAAAAGAGAAAAAAGGAGTGTCTGCCACACTCTTTTGCTTGAGCTGAACGTGCAAGACCCAAACACCATGAAGGAGGCAGTGGATACGCCTCAACAGGGAGCAGTACCATGGTCTCCTGCAGCTTGTGACTCCCCTTATTAAGAAGGAAAATACCCACATGAGGGATGCAGTGACACCTGGTGAGCGTCTGACACTTCGGTTGAATTATCTAGCAAGAGGTAAGGAAGAGGGATTATTAAGAACTTGGCTCTATCTGTAGCGATTATACTACTCGATTACTACTCGATTAATATAATTAATATATATATATATATATATATATATATATATATATATATATATATATATATATATATATATATATATATATATATATATATATATATATATATATATAGCGTGTCTCGTCTCAGAGATGACGTTGGTCCCTTAGTAGCTCCAGCATTAACTTTTCTGCCTCCGGACACCACATCTTCCCTAACTCTTCCCGAGGACGCGATGTAAACAAAGCAGCGCGCGGCTGGAAAAGACCAACCTGTCGGTCTTGTTGGCGCAGCTGGTAATTCCATCCGCCAGGCACCTTAAGTCCAGCAACGCGGCTTGCAGCGGCTGGCAATTCAGCAGCGAATTGCCAAGAGTGAACCAGCCTTTACCGCTATGTGATAAAGGGCCAAAATTATCTCTAACAGTTTTGGTGTTTCGTATGTAACTGAAAAACAGTTCAGGGTTTTTCCTTGCCAGTTGAGATATTTACACTTCACAGTCCCATTTATTTACACCTTTTGTTATTATTATAATTATTATTATTATTATTATTATTACCTTCTCTAGTATCCTTTCAAGATTAGTTAAGTGTAAAAATCACGAGTCGTCTGTATTATTTTGTATCTTCTTAGGCTTTTCTCGAATCGGCGGTCATTTTTCATAATTATGTAATTTGTCGTCCATTACTTTATTCTTCGCAGTTTATGCAGAAATCTTTGCTTATTATTAATTTATAATTAGATGAAGTTACCGTATGTTTCTTGCATGTAATTTGTATCTAGTGATTTATTCCAGTTCACGGGAATATATAACAAAAATTATGACAGCAACAACAACAATAACGGCATCAACAACGCAAGGCCTGGTTCTCGGTGATCGGCTGCCAGTTCCACAGCCACACTTTTTCGCTAGCTAGCTAGCCAACAAAGCCACTGTAGCCGTTATCCGCTTCCACCATCACCTATGGCCGCTGCTTTTCGCTTAGGCGAATAACAAAAACTGAACTTTGGAGGGGAAGGGCTGTGTAATCCGTAATAAATTTCCAAAGTACTGCATTAAATAAATGTTATTTACTGTAATATGATTTAAGAAGTATATGTTTTTTTTTCTTTCTAATAAGAAAAATGACCACTATATATGTAATAACAACTGTCATACTATTTATGAAGTATTAAAATTTACCAAGACCAAAACCGCACGCGAACAACAAACATAACGGCTACGCCCATCTCTTGTGAATTTCTTCTCTTTTCTGTATTTTCGGTAGGTATCTAATTGCTCTCATTCTGTTTCAATATTTTGAGGGTGCAACACTTTTCAGCTAGTTTGGTTCAAATGACAGGGAAGATAATACCATACTAATGTTGCTATGTAACCCTGTGGGGTGTTTGCAGTTTCATACAATATTTACCGTAGTGAGAACGCTCCAGATAGCAATTCTATGTATTTCAAATACTGTAATTACTTAAGATTTCAAAATTCAAAAGGGATGTTCCATGGGAGAACTGTACAGACATGGGGAAAGGAGAATGGAGAGAGGGTTGGGAATCATCACCTGGTTACTCGGGGATTGATTGTTGTATGTTAACTGGCAGTGGTGCAGCCACGAGGGAACTTTCTTTTAACTGGAGGTTCGAGTCTCTTTAGAATGTTCCCAACTTGCCAAGGTTAGGTTTGGGGTATGTTTAGTTAGGATAAGTTAGGATTTTCTTGGTGGTTGGTTAATTTCTCACTCAGGAATATCAGAATGCAATGGTTATTACTGTTTTTCATATATTTGTAATTTTTTTTTTTTTTGTTGGGAAGGTTATTGGTTTTCTCCCTGTAATGCCTGCAATTTTCAATTAGCTAATTTCATATATAACAGAAAACAATGGGCACAGGCTTTGAACACAAATTCTTCAATTCAAGCGTTTACATGACTACAACATCAATTCTCTTACCAAATAGCATATAGTCTGTGTGTGTGTGTCTTGTACCATCAAATGA
>NC_087158.1:13140799-13160799 GCF_035594125.1 Scylla paramamosain
CTCTCTCTCTCTCTCTCTCTCTCTCGTTTTCGCACGTATTTCTTTTTTTCTTGCTCTCTCTCTCTCTCTCTCTCTCTCTCTCTCTCTCTCTCTCTCTCTCTCTCTCTCTCTCTCTCTCTCTCTCTCTCTCGTTTTCGCACGTATTTCTTTCTCTCTCTCTCTCTCTCTCTCTCTCTCTCTCTCTCTCTCTCTCTCTCTCTCTCTCTCTCTCTCTCTCTCTCTCTCTCTCTCTCGTTTTCGCACGTATTTCTTTCTCTCTCTCTCTCTCTCTCTCTCTCTCTCTCTCTCTCTCTCTCTCTCTCTCTCTCTCTCTCTCTCTCTCGAGTCCAAGAAGGAAAAAAAGTATAGATAAACGAAAACTTCCACGAATCTTACCCTTTCTCGTTTTCATAACCCGGAAATATTTATATCGACTTCCAATACTAAGCTCACCTCCACTACTAAGCCTTGAATATTTCCCCTTGACATAACTATTAGAACTTGTTTTCACGTTGCCTTTGAGAAAATATCCCCGTTAGATTCAATTTCAGGCGTACAGGTGTAATTTTTCAGGGGGAAAGAGGAGGAGGATGGAATGGATAAGAGACGAAGGATGGTGGCGGCGGCGGCGGTGGTGGTGGTGGTGGTGGTGGTGGTGGTGGTGGTGGTGGTGGCGGCGGTGGTGGTGGTGGTGGTGGTGGTGTTTTCACTTTACCTTTGAGAAAATACTGCATTTGGATTAGATTACGGCGTGTAGATATAAATTCTAACCATCTCACGAGTACGAAACTTCGGGGGAAAAGGAAGTGCAGGATTTTTTTTTTTTTTTTTTTTTTTTGTGTAGGGGGGACACTGGCCAAGGGCAACAAAAATCCAATAAAAAAAAAATGCCCAATGAAATGCCAGTTCCATAAAAGGGTCCAAACCGGTAGTCAAAAATTGAAGGATAAGTGTCTTGAAACCTCCCTCTTGAAGGAATTCAAGTCATAGGAAGGTGGAAATACGGAAGCAGGCAGGGAGTTCCAGAGTTTACCAGAGAAAGAGATGAATGATTGAGAATACAGGTTAACTCTTGCGTTAGAGAGGTGGACATAATAGGGGTGAGAGAAAGAAGAAAGTCTTGTGCAGCGAGGCTGCGGGAGGAGGGGAGGCACGCAGTTAGCTAGATCAGAATAGCAGTTACCACGAAAATAGCGGTAGAGGATAGCTAGAGATGCAGCACTGCGGCGATGAGAAAGAGGCTGAAGAAAGACAGTTAGAGGAAAGAAGTTGAGACGAAAAGCTTTTCACTTCACCCTGTCTAAAAGAGCGGTATGAGTGGAACCCCCCAGACATGTGAAGCATACTCCATACATGGACAAATAAGGCCCTTGTACAGAGTTAACAGCTGGGGGAGTGAGAAAAACAGGCGGAGACGTCTCGGAAGACCTAACTTCATAGAAACTATTTTAGCTAGAGATGAGATATGAAGTTTCCAGTTTAATTATAAGAAAAGGACAGATGGAGGATGTTCAGTGTAGAAGAGGGGGACAGTTGAGTGTCATTGAAGAAGAGGGGATAGTTGTCTGGAAGGTTGTGTTGAGTTGATAGATGGAGGAATTGAGTTTTTGAAGCGTTGAACAATACCAAGTTTGTTCTGCCCCAATCAGAAATTTTAGAAAGATCAGAAGTCAAGCGTTCTGTGGCTTTCCTGTGTGAAATGTTTACCTCCTGAAGGGCTGGACGTCTATGAAAAGACGTGGAAAAGTGCAGGGTGGTATCATCAGCGTAGGAGTGGATAGGACAAGAAGTTTGGTTTAGATGATCATTAATGAATAATAATGAGAGTAGGTGACAGGACAAAACCCTTAGGAACAACACTGTTAATAGATTTAGGAGAAGAACAGTGACTGTCTACTACAGCAGCAATAGAACGGTCAGAAAGGAAACTCGAGATGAAGTTACAGAGAGAAGGATAGAAGCCATAGGAGGGTAGTTTGGAAATCAAAGCTTTGTGCCAGACTCTATCAAAAGCTTTTGATATGTCCAAGACGATACCAAAAGTTTCACCAAAATATCTAAAAGAGGATGACCAAGACTCAGTAAGGAAAGCCAGAAGATCACCAGTAGAGCGGCCTTGACGGAACCCATACTGGCGATCAGATAGAAGGTTGTGAAGTGACAGATGTTTAAGAATCTTCTTGTTGAGGATAGATTAAAAAAAAAAAAAATTTAGATAGGCAGGAAATTAAAGCAATAGGACGGTAGTTTGAGGGATTAGAACGGTCACCCTTTTTAGGAACAGGATAAATGTAGGCAAACTTCCAGCAAGAAGGAAAGGTAGATGTTGACAGACAGAGCTGAAAGAGTTTGACTAGGCAAGGTGTAAACACGGAGGCACAGTTTCGGAGAACAATAGGAGGGACCCCATCAGGTCCATAAGCCTTCCGAGGGTTTAGGCCAGCAAGGGCATGGAAAACATCATTGCGAAGAATTTTAATCGGTAGCATGAAGTAGTCAGAGGGTGGAGGAGAGGGAGGAACAAGCCCAGAATCGTCCAAGGTAGCGTTTTTAGCAAAGGTTTGAGCGAAGAGTTCAGATGTGATAGCATTGGTGCCATCTGGTTGAAATAAAAGAGGGAAAGAAGAAGAAGCAAAGTTATTGGAGATATTTTTGGCTAGATGCCAGAAGTCACGAGGGGAGTTAGATCTTGAAAGGTTTTGATACTTTCTGTTAATGAAGGAGTTTTTGGCTAGTTGGAGAATAGACTTGGCATAGTTCCAGGCAGATATATAAAGTGCATGAGATTCTGGTGATGGAAGGCTTAAGTACCTTTTGTGGGCCACCTCTCTATCATGTATAGCATGAGAACAAGCTGTGTTAAACCAAGGTTTAGGACGAGAAAAAGAGTGAGGAATGTACGCCTCCATGCCAGACGCTATCACCTCTGTTATGCGCTCAGCACACAAAGACGGGTCTCTGACACGGAAGCAGTAGTCATTCCAAGGAAAATCAGCAAAATACCTCCTCAGGTCCCCCAACTAGCAGAGGCACAACGCCAGAGGCACCTTCACTTAGGGGGATCCTGAGAAGGGATTGAAGCGATAGGACAAGATACAGATACGAGATTGTGATCGGAGGAGCCCAACGGAGAAGAAAGGGTGACAGCATAAGCAGAAGGATTAGAGGTCAGGAAAAGGTCAAGAATGTTGGGCGTATCTCCAAGACGGTCAGGAATACGAGTAGGGTGTTGCACCAATGGCTCTGGGTCGTGGAGGATAGCTAAGTTGAAGGCTAGTTCACCAGGATGGTCAGTGAAGGGAGAGGAAAGCCAAAGCTGATAGTGAACATTGAAGTCTCCAAGAACTGAGATCTCTGCAAAAGGAAGAGGGTCAGAATGTGCTCCACTTTGGAAGTTAAGTAGTCAAAGAATTTCTTATAGTCAGAGGAGTTAGGTGAGAGGTATACAGCACAGATAAATTTAGTTTGAGAGTGACTCTGTAGTCGTAGCCAGATGGTGAAAAACTCAGAAGATTCAAGAGCGTGGGCACGAGAGCAGGTTAAGTCATTGCGAACATAAACGCAACATCCAGCTTTGGATCGAAAATGAGGATAGAGAAAGTAGGAGTGAACAGAAAGGGGCTACTGTCAGTTGCCTCAGACACCTGAGTTTCAGTGAGGAAAGGAAGATGAGGTTTAAAAGAGGAGAGGTGGTGTTCTACAGATTGAAAATTAGATCTTAGACCGCGAATGTTCCAGAAGTTAATGAAGAAAAGTTGAAGGGGGTGTCAAGACACTTAGGGTCGTCGACAGAAAGGCAGTCCGACCTGGGGACATTTATGGTCCCCTCCCCAGATGGGGACTCCGAGGCTGGTGTAGGAGTCGCCATATAATTTCGAAATTTTTGAGTGAAGGGCGTGTGTGTTATTAGGTGCTTGTAGTTTTTTGTGGAGGAAGAGAGTTGTCTTTAGAGGGCATGCTGTGACTGCCCCCTTGTGTTGTGAGACACAAAGAGGAAAGTTCAATGAGGTCACAGCTGGTTTTAATGATAAGTTCACAGCACCCCCTGAACAGTGCTTTAGACCTCACTGGGAGTAATTATCGTTTCGGCAGGTGTCTACTGCCTCCTTCTCCTAATGAATGAGATGGATAAGAACCTGTTTTAACTTTGTCATTGAGAAAACACCCTCTAGCATTGAATTTAAGGTGTGTGGATAATTCTGGGATTTCGCGAGTACAAGGCTTCGGGGAAAAAGAAGGATGGGATGGATGAGAGGCGAGAGATGGCGGTAATGGTGGTAGTGGTAGGTGGTGGTGGTTACTTCATGCCCTCAGCCCTGCAGGAGCCACGCTACGCCACGCCCCACGCTCTCCTGCCGCGGCTGCTGTGAGGGAAGAATTAAGTGCAGGCAAGTGTTCATCTCACTGCGCCGCCTGCACCATAACCATCACTCACTCACGCTAGGTGGTGGCGCCGCCACCACCACCACCATCACCACCGTTACCAACACTATCATTGCCTCCACCACCACAACCACCACTACCACCACCACCATTGCCTCCGCCTCTGCCGCCGCCTCCTCGTTCTTCACTTTGTACTATTCTATCCTCTTCTCCCGTGTACTTAGTGGTGGTGGTAGTAGTAGTAGTAGTAGTAGTAGTAGTAGTAGTAGTAGTAGTAGTAGTAGTAGTAGTTTAGTGTTGGGGTGTGGTGGTAGTAGTAGTAGTAGTAGTAGTAGTAGTTGCAGTAGTAGTAGTTGCAGTAGTAGTAATAGCAGTAGTAGTTGCAGTAGTAGTAATAGCAGTAGTAGTTGCAGTAGTAGTAATAGCAGTAGTAGTTGCAGTAGTAGTAATAGCAGTAGTAGTTGCAGTAGTAGTAATAGTAGTAGTACAGCAGCACGTAGTAATAGCAGTAGTAGTTGCAGTAGTAGTAATAGCAGCAGTAGTAGTAGTAGTAGTACAGCAGCACATAGATACCTTTAATATATATCCTCATTATAAAACAATGGATTTCCCACTTCCTATTCTTCCTATATAGTTTTATGCAATCCTCCTCCTCCTCATCATCATCTCCTACTACTACTACTACAACTCCTCCTCCTCCTCCTCCTCCTCCTCCTCCTCCTCCTCCTCCTCCTCCTCCTCCTCCTCCTCCTCCTCCTCCTCCAACTCCTACTCCTCTTACTCCTCCTCCTCCTCCTCTTACTCCTGCTCCTCCTCCTCCTACTCCTCCTCCTCCTCCTCCTCCTACTCCTCTTACTCCTCCTCCTCCTCCTCTTACTCCTGCTCCTCCTCCTCCTCCTACTCCTCTTACTCCTCCTCCTCCTCCTCTTACTCCTGCTCCTCCTCCTCCTACTACTACTACTACTACTACTACTACTACTACAACAACAACAACAACTCCTCCTCCTCCTCCTCCTCCTCCTCCTCCTCCTCCTCCTCAACTGGTCCCGTCACCAGTCCGGGAGTTGATGCAACAACAGGCTTTCTCATGCATGTCTTGGGAGGCATGAAATTGTTGTCTCCTTGTCTTTTCTTGCTATCTGTCGCTGTATACTCTCTCTCTCTCTCTCTCTCTCTCTCTCTCTCTCTCTCTCTCTCTCTCTCTCTCTCTCTCTCTCTCTCTCTCTCTCTCTCTCACCTACACACACACACACATACAGGCAATCAGTCCGTTACTCAGACAGACAGAGGCACATACTGAATAAAACATATTTACTACTTTTAAACTTTACGGTTTTTTTGTCTGGAAATGCTGGGGAATCTTTTATTTCTTATTCTTTCCTAGAATTTGCGTTTCATATTCATGCACCGGACATTGTTTACAAGTGTTTGATAACTATTAATCCTTTGACTGCTGTGGTCTTTCTTTGTAAACATCCAGAGCATTGTGGAAATGCATTGGCAGGGACACACACAAAGAGAAAGATGGAACAGAACATTAATTTTATCTTTTCCAAGCTATAAAACTGTTTATCCCTTTGACCGCTATGTTGCGCTTCCAAGTTGCACGATCTTGCCTACTTTCTTGCTTATCATCTTTTCCCTTATTTATTCTTTTTACTTCCTTCATCATTTCTTCATTCCTGTCTCATTCTTCCTTCTTACTTGTTTCATTTCTTCTTGGTGATTCTTGGGTTACACCAGTTATCTGGCACGTCTTCCCTCAGTCACACACCACTCGGAGATGTTTCTTTGTTGTACAGCCACTGCTAAACTTTATATTGGCTACATTCTGGAAAGTTGCCATTAATCTCTTTCCTTTCCTGTAGGTGCCTGTACATATCTTGTATTATGCATTTAGTGTTGCGAGCTGCAGGATATAGCAATGAAAGGATTAAGAGACCAGTACAAAAGACAAATCTGTACTCTTTCAAGGTGGGAGGTTTTGAAAGCTCTCACCTTCCTTGACTTTACTGGGACTGGTACTACCTTGAGTGGGTAATTTTTTTTCATGTACCTTTCGCTGCCCGAGTCCAGAGCCAGTCTTACATACACACACACAAAAAAAAGTTATAGATAATTATGGGAAAAATTCGTCTTGCAGTGAGAGAGTTTCAATTGTTTGCAAGAGGTTTCTGGGCACGTCCGAATCTGTTGATTTATCTTTACTCGTCTTTTACTCACGCCATAAACTGTTTACTGAAAGTTGAGTCACGACTTTGCCTGATTTGGAGTGGATGCTGGAGTGTGGAGGGTGTTTGAGAGAGCAGGAAGAGGAAACGTGATGGGAAGATGGAGAGGAGGAGAGAGCTTGGTGGAAGACAGGAAGGAAGTGAAGGTAATGAAGGAGGAGCAAGAGAGAGAGGATTGGAGAATATGTAAAGGGAGGGATGGGAAAGGAAAAGTACTGGAGGAAGGAAAAGGCAGAGAATGTAGTGGAAGAAGGGAGGGAGTGGAGTGGAGGGCGTGAAAAGAACGTGGTAAAGAGAAAGAGGAAGGAAGGAACGTAAAGGAGGAAGGGTGGTGAGCGAAAAGAACGTGATGAAGGAATGGGATAAGGAAATTTGGTAAAGGAGGGAGGGGAGAGAGGTGACAGAGAACGTAATGGAGGAGAGGGAATGGAAGAAAGGGTACACGATGCAGGAGGGGAGAAGACAAGGAACGTTATGAGGAGGGAAACAGGGAGGAGGAGGAAAGAACAGGAAAGTGATGGAACACATTAATGTGAACGACAGGGATTGTTGTGGGTTAGGTTACATTGTTTGTTTGGTTAGGTTAGGTTTGATTAGGTTAGTTAGTAAGTTAAGTGAAGTTAGGTTCAATAGGTTAGATTAAGTGAGGTTAGGTTTCATTAGCTTAGTTTAGGTATCATTAGGCTGGGTTAGGTTTCATTAGGTTAAATTAGGTAACGCTAGATTAGGTTTCATTGTGGGTTGGTTAGGCTACGTTAGATTAGGCTAGGTTAGGTTAGGTTAGGCTAGGTTAGGTTAGGCTAGGTTACGTTAGGTTAGGCTAGGTTAGGTTAGGCTACGTTATTTTGCAGGTTTGGGATGTCTAGAAGGAAGGAAAAGAGGAGAGAGAAGAGCGAGGGACGTGGCGGTGCGGCGGGTTGGAGGAACCTTGAGGCGGAGGTCCAAAATATAACCATAAATATGCAGCTTACATCCTCTCGTTATCCCAAAATTACGTACGAAGCTTCCCACCAACACCTTATTCCAGCGCTGCTAAAATGTTAACTTACGAAAACACGAACGTCGGTGAAGGAAAACAAAAAAACAAAACAAAAAAAAACACCAAACAGGAGATTTACATTTTTCCATCTTTTCTTACTTTTTGATTATTCAGTCTTTCTCAAAGAGTCAAAGAGGTCAATTTAGTCTCATTTCCTGATTAACGTGACCTGACCTGACCTGATATTGACCTAATCGTGCAAGGGAGGAAGAGAGAGAGAGAGAGAGAGAGAGAGAGAGAGAGAGAGAGAGAGAGAGAGAGAGAGAGAGAGAGAGAGAGAGAGAGAGAGAGTGAGTGAGAGTGGGGAAATGAGGAAGCGAGAAGTAAGAGGTGCAAGAGAGCAAGGGTGGGGCAGGTCAGGCGGAGAAGGTCAGCAGGAATTATTAATTTGGCGTCGGCTAAGTGTGGGCTGTCTTCTCCTGGAGCTCAGCGTAGGAAGAGGGAGGAGTAGGAGGAGGAGGAGGAGGAGGAGGAGGAGGAGGAGGAGGAGGAGGAGGAGGAGGAGGAGGAGGAGTGGGGGTGAGGGAGTGTTAATAAAGAGGGATAGGCAGAGAGAGAGAGAGAGAGAGAGAGAGAGAGAGAGAGAGAGAGAGAGAGAGAGAGAGAGAGAGAGAGAGAGAGAGAGAGAGAGAGAGAGAGAGAGAGAGAGAGAGAGAGAGGGGGGGGGAAATCAATGAAGGTGAGATGAAGAAGCCAAAAAAAAGCAAGGGAAGACAAGAGAAAACACGATTATTATTATTATTATTATTATTATTATTATTACTATTATTATTATCATCATCATCATTAGTACAGCCCACCTTATCTCTTTCAATTTCCCAATTCATTATTCACTCTATTTTTCTTTTCCTTCATTTCTTCAACCACACATTTTTCTTTTCATGTCGTAATTGCACAAAAACCATTACCAAAACCACTTTTTAAATCAACATCTTCACTGCTAGACATTTCCCTAATAACAATAACATCTTTTTTTGACGCTATTTTTGTGCTAAGCTCTCGTCATTATTTCTATAGCTTAAAAAGACAAAATTAATCTCCTATTATCCTTCTCTTCTCTCCTGTGTCCCTACAAATAGTCTTTAAGGTGTCACAAAGATAAAGGAAGGAAATCATAACAACAAGAAGGTTAACTAAGGAACACGAACAAGGAGAAAACGGGAAGATGGAGAGGAGTAACTGAAGGGAAACCAAAAACCAGAGAAATAAATACACATACATACAAATCAGTTTCAAAGAACAAAACCTTATATCTAACTAAACTATTTAATCTAAATAAGCTCCTCGACAGAAACTAGAGGAAAAAAATAAAATAACCAGCTACAGTACAAAGGGAGGAGATAAAACAGAGGGGGGAGGGAAAGGGGAAGAACGAAAAAGGGTTAATTGAAGAGACATAGGGAGACAGGAAAACAAAGAGGAAGGGGAGAGAAAGAACAAGGGGTCAACTAGAGAGAGAGAGAGAGAGAGAGAGAGAGAGAGAGAGAGAGAGAGAGAGAGAGAGAGAGAGAGAGAGAGAGAGAGAGAGAGAGAGAGAGAGAGAGAGAGAGAGAGAGAGAGAGAGAGAGAAAGTCAAATGAGAGGAGGACGAGGGCCAGAGTGTCGTATTGTCTTGCTATTAACTAAGTCCCAATGGCTGAAAGGGACCCTTCTATAGGTAATAATTGCAGTGTGTGTGTGTGTGTGTGTGTGTGTGTGTGTGTGTGTGTGTGTGTGTGTGTGTGTGTAGGCGGCATCCATATTCGTCCCTTCATTACCGAGATGCAACCAAGCAGGCGGCAGACAGGCAGGCAAGCAGAGGAAGGGAGGGCCAGCAGAGGCAGACAAAGTAACGCGAGAAAACAGAGAGAGAGAGAGAGAGAGAGAGAGAGAGAGAGAGAGAGAGAGAGAGAGAGAGAGAGAGAGAGAGAGAGAGAGAGAGAGAGAGAAATTAGAAGAATTATAAACAAGGAAAAATAGTAAATAAGCATCGTTAAATATAGAGAACAGCAGACAAATAAACAATCAAAGGCAAAAACAGATGGAAAAAGAAAAGAGCAGTAAGAAGACTTAGGCAGAAACAAGCAGAAATGAGGAGGAATTAGACAAAACAGGTAAGCAACAAGCAGGTAGACGTAGATGACACTGGTCTATAACCAAAATACTTCCGAAACCAGAGAAGTTATTTTCAACTAATTTTAGGTCACTGATAATGAATATCCAGGTTAAAATTGTTTGTTAGCTCTACTTTTCAAAATACACTAACATGTCAGAATAGTTCCAACAAGCTTGCGGACACATGTTTCTCACAACACTGTTACAATGCCCTTCATTAGTGACCCAGCAGTCGTAGAAGCTGGTTGCGCTGAGCAACTGTGTATTTTGTGGTGAAATATAAGTGATTTTACTGGCGAGAACCAACAGACCATACCAACAACTGTTATTTCCGCACGGTACCTCCAATACAAAAGGGTTTGTCAAAGAAGAAAAATTAATACATTAAATAAACAGAATATCAGGTATTCGCTCAGTTCCACATGGAAAACGTCTACCTGCTTCTGATGCACCAACTTCGGTATCATTCGACTCGGATGAGGAAAGTGGTGAGGAGGAAGAGAAGGATGACAGCGTTGGATTGCAGAGTGGCCTAAATTTTGATGAAGCAAAAACACACTCCTCTAGGCCACATCTCATAATACAACGGGAACTCCATGACCTTGTCAGGAATCTTCAACCACCCAAGAATAAGGCAAAGCTGCTAGGCTCTCGTCTTCAACAGTGGAAACTCCTAGCAGCTGATGTGAGGATTTCAAAATTCCGTGACCGTCAGCATCAGTTCAACGATTTCTTTGTAATGGAAAGTGATTCAGTGGCCTGCAACAATATCAATAGTGTGATGGAAGCACCTGGCATCGAATATGAACACAGTCACTGAAGGTTGTTCATAGATTCATAAAAGAAAAAAAAATAGTCTAAGAGGTGTCTTACTGCATAATGGCAATAATAAGCCGTTAGTTCCTGTGGGCTAAGCACCACATATGAAAGAAGCCTATGGGAATATAAAGCATATGTTGCAAAGCAAAAAATATAGTGAACATCAGTGGGAGCTCTGTGGTGAATTAAAGGCTGTTGCTCTGGTAATGGGCTTGCAGGGTGGACACACTAAGTATTGTTTCTTTTATGTAAATGGGACAGTCGTACAAGAGGTTCCCTCTATATCAGGAAAGACTGTACTCGTACACCTCGTCAGTCATCGGAGCCTGGAATGAAAAATGTTCATCATCCACCTGTCTCTGAAACAATAAATTTTCCTACCACAGCTATACATAAAACTGGGGCTCATGAAGAACTTCGTAAAAGCTATGGATAAGTCCGGTCAATGAATCAAGTATTTAAAAACAAAACTCCCCTCACTAAGCGACGCTGAGTTAAACGAGGGAGTCTTTATCGGTCCTCAGATTCGTGAGCTTCTTAAAGATGGCGACTCTGAATCAGCCCTTCATGGGGAGGAGAAAGATGCTTGGGAAGCATTCAAGTTAGTGGCAAAGGGATTTCTTGGAAACCGAAGGGAAGAAAATTATGAAGAATTGGTGAAAAACCTCATCAAGGCTTACAAGAACTTGCGATGTAACATGTCACTTAAAATTCATTTTTTTATTCACATTTAGAACGAACTGTGGTGCAGTGCCGAACACGGTGAAAGGTTTCACCATGATATTTCGGCCATGGAAAAGCGGTATCAGGGTAAATGGAGCACAACCATGCTCGCAGACTATTGCTGGTCATTGGCAAGAGATGTATCTTTAGCCGAATATAAGCGTCAAGCAAAAAGCAAGAGGGTAGATAAGGAATAAAACATGACACATATTGTATATTGCAATAAAATATTCAAATATTACATGTCGTATCTTTACCACTATAGCAAATAAGCATTTTCAAGGTGATATTTGGATTCAGGACATGAAATTACGTAAGAATTAATTAAGAAACATACAGCTTTCAAAAATTGTTGATCAGTGGAATTAGAGGTAAATGCAGGTGAGCAGAGGTGACTAGAAAGGAGAAGCAGCAGGCAGTGAGCAGAAGAGCAGGGATGAGCAGAGGCAGGGAGGGAGGGACAGAGGCAGGGACAGGGGTTAGGTAAGGTTAATCAGACTGGCGCAGAGAGGCAGCAGGAGGAAGCATCAGTTTCCAGTAATCAGTTCATTTGTGCAATACCTCCCCGCGCCCCGAGATGAATGGGTCACGCCAACCATATTACTTACCCAGGCGACTCGTGGTGCGTGTGTGTCTGTGTGTGTCTGGTTGTCTACCTCGCTTCCTGCTTGTCTGCCTGGCTGTCTGGGTGGCTCTATGTTTATTTGTCTAGTTGTCTGGCAGTCTGTTTGTCTAGCTGGTTAGTTAGTGGTCTTTCTGGCTACCTGGTTGCTTATCTGGCTGTTTGTCTGTCCGTCTGCCTCACTATCTGTCTAACTGGGTGGCTGCTTATCCGTCTGTCTGTCTGGCTGGCTATCTTTATCTCACTGTATATCTAGCTGTCTGTCTAACTGCTTGTCTGCCTCATCATCCCTGTCTGAATGGTTGTCTAGCTGTCTAAATGTCTTTGTCTGTCTAGATGTCTGGTTGGCTGGCTGATGGACTGTCTCAGTGTGTCTTTGTCCATTTGCTTAGAGGGTCGGTGGATGGATGGATGGATGATGAAGCAGTTTGCTAAGTCTGGAAGGGGTTGGGCGACTTTACTGAGAGAGAGAGAGAGAGAGAGAGAGAGAGAGAGAGAGAGAGAGAGAGAGAGAGAGAGAGAGAGAGAGAGAGAGAGAAAGAAATATATACAGAAAAGGAAAATTTTCTTTAGTTCTCCCCATCCCTCATACTCTCTCTCTCTCTCTCTCTCTCTCTCTCTCTCTCTCTCTCTCTCTCTCTCTCTCTCTCTCTCACACACACACACAGTCATGCAGAGGCGACATCTGATTAAAATACGTGACTCATAAAACAAACCAGACTCATGAAACTCCAATGCCTTACTTAACACGTGATCCCGCTCCAGCCCTCCCACACCTGCCTCGCCTTGCCACGTGTTCACCCCCCTCCACCGGTACGCTCAATCCACCAAATAAGCCTCAATATCACCAAAACAAGAAAAATAATCCCTTGCAAATATATATAATATATATATATATATATATATATATATATATATATATATATATATATATATATATATATATATATATATATATATATAAAAAATAACCTTTAACTCCCCCAAAAATAATAAAAGGGTTTTCTTCTCTTGATTAGAAGGGAACGAAACTTTCATGGAGAGAGGGAGGAGAGAGAGGGAGGGGGAGGGAGGAAAGGGAAGGGAATGAGGGGGAGGGGAGGATTTTCCCCTCTTGATTATAAAGAGACAACCTTGCTGGTGGTAGTGGAAGGAGGAGGAGGAGGAGGAGGAGGAGGAGGAGGAGGAGGAGGAGGAGGAGGAGGAGGAGGAGGAGGAGGAGGAGGAGGAGGAAATATGTTGGTGGAGTAAACGAAGAAAGGAGGAAGAGAGTAAAAGAGTAAAGATGAAAGAAGGAAATGCAAATGTACGTAGTGATGATAAATTATCGTAATAGAGGACACTGTCACACACACACACACACACACACACACACACACACAAAGATTCTCGCACGTGCATACACAAAACTAACAAACTATGAAAATAAAAAGTAATAAAATCTGCAATACGACAACAACAACACACCACCACCACCACATGTGCACAATACACACACACACACACACACACACACACACACACACACACACACACACACACACACACACACACCAACCCACACAGATACCTAACGTACACAATCCTCACCCCAAACACACGCCTCCCCCCCCACCCCAACACACACACACACACACACACACACACACACACACACACACACACACACATTCAAATTCAGAACCACGCAGGAATCGAACCAGGCACCATGCTCATCATCGCAGGAGTTTACCAATGAGCCACCGAGTTTAAAGAGACCCCTGCTTGAGCCTCTCAGCTCCTCCCCTCTGTGGGCATGATAAATATTATACCTCAATACGTGTTCAGGACGCGAAGAGGACATGGCGGAGGGACTCGAAGGCCTTTCCCTGGGGAGAGTCATGTGACGGCTGAGGAGGAAGACGACGGAGGACGAGGACGACAACAACAACAACAACAACAACAACAACAACACAAGGAGAGAGAGAGAGAGAGAGAGAGAGAGAGAGAGAGAGAGAGAGAGAGAGAGAGAGAGAGAGAGAGAGAGAGAGAGAGAGAGAGAGAGAGAGAGAGAGTGTGTGTGCGTGTGTGTGTGTGTGTGTGTGTGTGTGTGTGTGTGTGTGTGTGTGTGTGTGTGTGTGTGTGTGTGTGTGTGTGTGTGTTCTATTCCTGTCCACACGCGGGTTGGCACAGACAGACAATCTTACTGGCATTATCATCTTTCCTCTTCCTATTTTCCTACCTTTTATTTACTTGTTCGCTTTCCTTGTTATTTTTTCTGATAGCGGTTTGTTACGTCAGTCTTTTCTTTATTATGTTCCTACTTTTTTATATATATTCTTTCCTCAATCCTTTTTACTTATTTATTTTAAGAATTGCTTTCTTTGATTGCACCTCTTTTCTGTGTCTGCGTTGTGTGTTAGGGGGCGTGTTTTGGCGTCTCAATAGACACACATAGCACACTTCATGAGCTGATGATATGAATTTGTATATATATTTGGAAAAAAGAGCATCGCCGTTATTCACGCAAGAGGTAACGTAAATGGACAGATGCACCTAACCATCTTAAAAACACATTCCCATAGTTTACGACCTCGCCAGGATTCGAACCTGGAATCTTCTGATCCGTAGTCAGACGCGTTATCCGTTGCGCCACGAGGCTCTGTGGGGCTGAAGAAACAATAAATTATTCAAATACAAAATAATTTTAAATATACTATAATCTCTCTCTCTCCTCTCCTCTCCTCTCTCTCTCTCTCTCTCTCCTCTCTCTCTCTCTCTCTCTCCGCTTCTCTCTCTCTCTCTCCTCTCTCCTACTAGGTAGAACGAGGATGGAGAAGAAGTAAAGGGGGAGAGAAGTATAGAAAGGATTGCAAGTGGGAGGGGCAAGAATGGAAACAGTGAATGCGAAGTGAAGGAAAATCATAGGGATATTAAGTAATTTGTCAAGTAGAGGTTTGTAAGGGTTGGTCCACACAGCTCCACACACACACACACACACACACACACACACACACACACACACACACACACACACACACACACACGAGTACTTCTACAGTGCAAACAAACTTCTCCTCCTCCTCCTCTTTCTCTCTTCTCTTACTCCTCGTCGTCGTCCCTCGTAATAGTAATAGCTGTTGTTGCAACTTTTTTTTTTTTTGTCTGTCAAGCACCGATAAAGAAAAGATCTTGGTTTCGTGTTGTGTCAAACGACCCTAAAGCCGAAGTCAACATTACACAGAAGAAACCGTAAAGACAAGCAAATAAAATTAGTTAGGGTTCATTGGAAGAACCTTTTGAAGATTAAATCAGAAAAGGTTGTACTTGCCTTATACGTATAAACTCACTGGTGCGCTGGCGCCCTCATCTAGAATACTGTGTACAGTTTCTGGTCACCATATATACAAAAAAGACATTGAAAAACTAGAAAAGATACAGCGGCAAGAGTCACACAAGATGATTCCAAGATTGCGCAATAAGCCGTAATGAGGAACGACTGGAAGAACTAAACCTATTTAGTTTAACAAAAGCGCAGGATAAGGAGGAGACCTAATTGAAGTGTTCAAAATTTTTCAAAGGATATAGTAACATTGATGCACATAAATATGATCATTCATTCATTCACTCATTGATCATTCTAACCTAACAAGAAATAATGGATTCAAGATTATACCCAAACGTTTTTAAATCCCACGAGGCAAAACATTTTTTCTTTAATCGTATAGTAAATATATGGAATAAACTTCCTGCAGAAATTGTGAACAGCAATATACCCAAACGTTTTTAAATCCCACGAGGCAAAACATTTTTTCTTTAATTGTATAATAAATATATGAAATAAACTTCCTGCAGAAATTGTGAACAGCAATACTATTGAATCATTAAAAAATAAAAAATATTTAAAAGCAAATCCCCAAACAAGTTCTCTTCTTGTCCGAATAATTACTAAATTCACAAATAAACTAATAAACACCAGTTTTAATATAAATTGTATTAACTTTCAAAATAGGCGTATAGAGTTCACCGTAGGTTGAATAGTAAGGAACTTCCTTTCATCCTTTCCTATGAAAATTCCATGTCAGTTTTTCCATACTGCATGGTACTTTCTCCCAATCTATTTCCATGCCAGCGCAAGCTGGAGGGGAAGTGGGTGGGTGGGGGGAGGAGCCTTCTGCTATGCTGTCCTGTGTCTCTTCCCTGTAGCTAGTTAGAAGTTGTTACCAAACAGCCTTGCAAGGACCAAAAGGTCTGTTGCTGTTTGGCTTTCCTTTGTATTCCTTTGTATTCCTCCTCCCCTCCTCCTCCGGTATGCGGGTGATCGTAGCTCTTCTCAGGGAAATTGACCACCCTGCCGTGCATAGTCCTCAGGCCAACCCTTGGACAAGGTGGGTTAACCTGGTAAGTCCCCCCAGGCCAGGGTTACGGTGAAGCCAACTGGGCAGCAGCAGTGGTGGATTGGACTGCAGGTAGAGGATCCCTTGACGGGACAATGGCTGGAGTTCCAAGGTCATAGTTAGCTGGACCATTGCCTTAGTTAGCTTTAGTTAGCTGGGGGGCTGGGGTTTAGAGAAGTGTGGCGGTCTCTACACTAATTTAGCCTCACTGGGAAACCAGTTGTTGATGCGAGTCACCCCGCTTCTCCCCCTGCTAATGGCGGTCCCTTTCATCTCTATCCTTCAGAATGACTGGTTCTCATCACTTTTTCCATCCTTCTCCTCATACTATTCAAGGAATATTTCAGTTTCTTAGTCTCTTAGTCTCCCTGGAAGTGAGTCTGATAGTCTCCTAGAGTCAGTGGGGAACACACTGGCGACAGGTGCCACCGGCCAGGCCTCGCAAGGGTCACAGAGAGGTGTGTCAGATGTGGCTGAAGGTGAGGTTGGGTGCTGGTTCCGTTTCCCCAATTTGCCCGCTTTGCCTAGAGTGACTATGCCGGCCCCCACTCTATGGGACAGAACTGTGAGGACAATAGCTGCAAGCGCCGGGTTGTGAAAGTCTCACTCATGACCGAGACTCTAGGCAAGCGATAGGTCTTTATGGCATTTTCAAGACCCTGTCGAGTGTTGGAGGCATCCAACACAGCAGTATCTGATTTCCATGCATAAACTTTTCATTTGCTCAATTTATGGTCACATCTTTTCTGAAACTTCGAAAGTGCTCTGATTAATCAGTCACGCCTTCTCTTCTCAGACCAAAAGCGAAGCCTGTCGTGGCAGGTTTGCCCCTCACTATTTCAGAAATTCTTCTGCCTGCAGGTTGTGTCACCTCCAGAGTAAGATAGAGAGACTCAATGAGAAATACGAGAAGTGCAAAGCAGTATGAGGACATCGTGCAACAGCTTGAAACAATAAAAGAGTTCGTTGTCTCTAATACAGGTTGCACCTCCACAGATGTTTTTTGCCATCCCTGACAGACCTACCTCCTCCACTCCAGGGGCTCCTGCCCGCCCACATGCTGTGCTTGCAGAGTCATCATTCACTTCAGTCAGGAATCGTGCCACCACCACTAATGTTAAGAAATTTTTGCCCATCTCAACACACAACAGGTACCAGATCCTCAGCTGAAGAGGAGGAAGATGCACAAGAGACAAGACTGGTCAGAGAGTCAATAGTCAGAGGTCAGCTCTGAGTTCTGTGGCAGGGCTTGTAAGACACATAAGCGTCTATGCATGCCTGTTGGACGCTTAGATGACATCACGGCAGCATGCGACGAGGCAGCCTGCGGATCTAATAATAATACCCTCTTTATTATTTATGCAGGTACAAATGATGTCGAAAACACTAGGTCTGAAGAGCTCATGGAAAAGTTCAAGAGGATGATACAGCGCTACAAAACTAAATCCAATAACATTATTGTTTCAGGTATCCTCCTTCGGACCAGGGCACCGGCTGTCTTCTACAACAGAGCCTTCAGCAGTAACAGCCGTCTCCGTTCTCTCTGCGCAGGGGGAAGGTGTAGACTTTGTTAATCTTTGGGACAACTTTTACAATAAACCTTCTCTATTTCAGCTGGATGGTTTTACACCTAAATGGAATTGAAGCAGCACAACTTGGCAGACTCCTTAGTAATAAAGTTTCTATTTTCAGACCAAAAAACGACCAGCCAAGATCGTGTATCCCCAGACTCTTAGTAGACTCCTCGTGCAACCCGACCTCCATGTGCAACACTATAAAAGCTTGCCTAATCAACTCTCGCAGCCTTAGAAATAAATTTTCAGATTTAGAAACCCTGGTAGCTGTAGAAAACTATCACATTACTATCATATTACTGAATCTTGGCTGAACTCTGCGAACAGAGACTTTCTTGCGGAATACAACTTGCCAGGCTATGAAATATTCAGCTGTGAAAGAAAAGACAGGATAGGTGGCGGTGTATTGCTGTATGTAAAAGCCAGTCTTCAGCCAACCATACTAAAAACCGAAAAGATTAACAATATAGATTCAGTCTTCTTGCATTTAAGAGTACGTTCTAAGAAAACTGCTATAGGTCTTATTTATAGGCCTCCGGTTCACAATGTTTCCTCCGATAAGAATTTACAAGATCAAATTAATGAAATAAGTAACACTTTTGATACAGTTATCTGTGGAGACTTCAATCTACCTGTTAACTCATGGGGAAATCCACTTAACTCTCATTCTGGTTACGACTTGTATAATAATTTATACAAGGAGCCACACAAGGTAACAGCATATTAGATCTTGTTCTTTAAACAAACGATGACCTAATATCTAACGTTAATATTGGTCCTGAATTTAGTACAAGTGACCACAAGATTGTCTCCTTTAACATCAACCTTTAAGCATATAAAGACATTGTTAGCAACGAAAAAGTTTTCATATACAAAAAAGGAGACTACGAGAGACTTAGGTCAATTCTTTCTGTCGCAGACTGGAATGCTGAACTTGGTGAAAGCAACATTGAAGAATCATGGGCGAAATTTAAGTACATTTTAGAAAATGCTGTTAAGACGTGTATCCCTGTGCGTAAAAGACGTCCATGCAGGAGAAACAAACCTAAACAACATTGAGTCACAACTACTGCAGAAAAATTGTGCCTACCGTAAATATTTGTCCTCTCAGAATGAGGCCGATAAACTAGAATATGACAGACTCCGACGCGAATCAAAAAAGCTCATTAGACAGAGTAACTAAAATCTAGAAATGTATATTGCAAGCATTTCTGAATCCAATCCCAAAGAATTTTACAGTTACGTTCGAAATAAAAAAAGTCATTACATGTCACATTAATCAAATTACACTAGATAACGGTAATTTTGTCACCGAAGAAACTCAGATCGCGGACACACTGAATGATTATTTTGTTTCAATTTTTACAGAGGAAAATACTCATATAATCCCCGAACCACTCCTTATGCTCCACAACATAACCCCTTTTTTTTTCATGAAAACGAAATAATCAAAGTAATTGATAAAATGAAAACTGATAAAGCCCCCGGCCCAGACGGTATTGCACCACGTGTCTTGAAAGAAACTAAATTTCAAATTTGTAAGCCCCTTTCATTTGCTTTTCACCAAATCATTTAACTGCAGTAAGGTTCCCAAGGATTGGAAGTTAGCTTACGTTACCCCCATAGAAAAGACAGGCGACAATTCACTTCCAAGTAACTACAGACCTATCAGCCTTACATCTGTAGTATGTAAACTAATGGAAACAGCAATTCGCAATAATTTAGTGAACTTTCTAGTGGAAAATGATTTAATCAATGACTCACAGCATAGCTTCCGAAACAGACGTTCTTGTCTAACTAATCTGCTTGATTTCTTTTATGATGTTTTCACCATGTACGATGAAACAAAGGCAGTAGATATAGTGTATCTAGATTTTCAAAAAGCTTTTGACAAAGTTCCCCACAAGCAGCTACTAGCTAAATTGAAGTCACATGGTATAAATGGAAAACTTCTCAATTGGCTTGAAGACTGGCTGTCTGAGAGAAAGCAGTGCGTTGTTTCAAATGGTAAATTTTCAAACTGGCGTAGAAGTTTTAAGTGGTGTACCACAGGGATCTGTGCTCGGCCCTGTTCTTTTCCTTATTTACGTTAATGATATCGATGAGGGCCTCACCTGTAAAGTATCTAAGTTCGCTGATGATACAAAAATAATGAATAAA
>NC_087158.1:13165799-13183299 GCF_035594125.1 Scylla paramamosain
TTAACAGATATTGACAGATACATATATAGATAAAAATAGATGGTTAAATAGATACATGGATAAATTAGTAAACTGATGACAGATGAAGATAGATGAATAAATACTCGTAGATAAATAGACGGATAGATACATAAATACATAGACTGCAAGATAGTCTCAAAGATATAGACTGATAGAAAGACAAAGATTTGAGAAAAAACAGAGGGAAGAGATGCACAGGAAATTACTATAAATATAACGAAAGATGAAAAGGACAGGAAAGCAGACAGGCAAAGATGGACAGACAGACGCACCTCCACCACCACAACAGACTGACAGACGGACAGAGACAGGCAGGCAGACAAACAAACGCACCAAACATTGAACTAACAAAGACGACCAGAAAGACGTGAGAAGACAAAGAAACAAACAAAACAAAATACACAGCAGCAGCAATGGCGAACAAGGAGCAGGAAAGGGCAGTAAATGGGAAAAGGGAGAAAGAAGAAAATCAGATAACGGAGATGAAGGAAAGAACGAGAGAGGGAGAGAGAGAGAGAGAGAGAGAGAGAGAGAGAGAGAGAGAGAGAGAGAGAGAGAGAGAGAGAGAGATCATAAAAGGAAAGATAAGGAGACGGAACGATGATCTGTTTGTGGTCAAAAAATATTAAGACACTAATTTTTCTTTTCCTTTCCTCCTCCTCCTCCTCCTCCTCCTCCTCCTCCTCCTCCTCCTCCTCCTCCTCCTCCTCCTCAGTGACAAATATGAAAGCGTGAGTATCGGATACTGTAATAATTAAAAGGAGGAGGAAGAGGAGGAGGAGGACGAGAAACATGAAGAAGAGAGCAGGAGGTGACAAATATGAAAGCGTGAGGATCGGATACTGTAATAATTAAAAGGAGGAGGAAGAGGAGGAGGAGGAAGAGAAACATGAAGAGGGCAGGAGAAGACCGCTGACAAGTGAAACGAAGCTGAGAGAAACAATTACGAAACAAAGAAAGTTAAAACAGAGGAGGAGGAGGAGAAGAAAAAAAGACAAGAAAAGAAAAGAAACGAAGAAAAAGGAGAAAAATAAAGAAGAAAGGAAGAGAAAAGGAGAAAAGAAAAGGAAGAAGAATATGTAGAAGGTGAAGGTGAAAAAGAAAAGGTAGAAGAATATGAAGGTGAAGGTGAAAAAGAAAAGGTAGAAGAATATGAAGGTGAAGGTGAAAAAGAAGAAAACAACAACAACAACAACAACAACAACAACAAAAACAACAACAACAACAAAAACAACAACAACAAAAACAAACAAAAAAACAACAACAACAAGAGGGAGAGGAGGAGGAGAAGAAGGAAGAACAAAAAGTACGACAAATCAAGATCAATGACGGGAAAATTAACAAGAAGAAGAGGAGGAGAAAAAGAAAAAGAAGAAAGACGAGACAAAGTGAGAAAACGTGAAACAAACCCCCCCCAAAAAAATGAACAAAAAACGTAAAAATGAGACGAGGAGATGGAGAAAGGAGCGAAAGAAGAGAAAGACAAGGAGGAGGTGGAGGAGGAGGAGAAGTTAAAATAAAATGAAGAGGAAGAGGAGGGGTAGGGGGAGGAGAAAGAAAACGACAACACGGTAAATGGCTATATTGTCTCAGTAACAGACGCAGGAACTGAGTGGCGAGTTTTGGGAGGCTGAATGTTGTCATCCGCGCCCCGTCCTCCCCTAAACGCTGGACGAGGCCGTGATGCGAGGACGTGACGGGTCGGGAAGAGGAGGAACGAGAAGAAGGAAACGAAGAAAAGGGGAGGGAAGGGCAGAAAGGGCTGAAAGGGGAAAGGCAGAAAGGGGAGGGAAAGGAAGAAGGAAAGGGGAGGGAAGGGAAGGAAAGAAGGAAATGAGAGGAAAGAGGAAGGAAGGGAAGAAGGAAAGGAAGGATAGGGGAGGCAAAGGAAGAAGGAAAGGAAGGGAAGGGGAGGCAAGGGAAGAAGAAAATAAGTAAAAAAAGTAAAGGAGAAGAAAGGAATGGAAAAGGAATGAGGAGAGAAAGAGGGGAAGGGGAGTGAGAAGGATGGGAAGGGAAGGGAGAAGGAAAAGGCGAGGAAGAGGGGATGGTGAGGAAGAAGGAAGAGGAGAGGAAGAGGTGTAAAGTGGAGGGAGAAGAAAGAGGAGAGGACGGAAAGGAAAAGAATGGAGATGAAGAAGGAAAAAGGGAGAGGGAGGAAAGGAAAGGTGAGTGGAGGAAGACGAAGAAGGAAGGAAAAGAAGAGAAGGAAACAAAGGAAAGGAAATAAAAGGGACAGAAAACAGTAAGAAAAAAGAAAGGACAGGAAGGGGAGGAAGGAAAAAAACGGAGGAAAGGAAACGAAACGAAACTTAAAAGGAAAAGTGGCGGAAAGGGAAAGAACGGTAAGGTAAGGAAGAGAAAAAAAACGGAAGAGAATGGAAGAGAAAGAAAAGGAAAAGGGAAAGAGGAAAGGTAAGGAAAATAAAACAAAGGAAAAGGAAAGGAAAAAAGAAAGGGGAGAAGAAAAGAAAGGAAAAAGAAGGAAACGGCTGGGAAAGGAAAGAAAATACAGGAAACAAAGGAAAAGAAAGGTAAATTAAAAAAATAAAGGAAAGGGAAGAAAAGGAAAGGAAAGGAGAAAAAATGAAAGGAAAGGAGAGAAAAGGAAATGAAAGAAAGATGAGGAAAGGAGAGGAGCAACACAAAGCACAAAGAATCAGTTCTGAACACAATTTGCTAAAAAAAAAAGTCAACAAGCTGAACTAATGCTGTGTAAATTAATCAAATTCTAATTACTGCCATTACTCTACAGAAAATATTACAATGGATCAGAAATATACAGCTTGGTGCAAAAAAAAATGTCAACAAGATGAAGTAATGATATGTAAACTTACAATTATATAAAACTACTTAACATAAAGAGTAAAACTATACATATATAACTAGAAAACCATAACGAAACCCCATGCATCAATAACAAAAAAAATAACCAAAACAAAACAAAGAAACAATAAAGGAAGGAAGAAAGAAGATAAACAATACAAACATCATCTACCAACTCTGTGTACATAAGCTCTTAACCAGCGCCATCTATTAACAATTCACGCATCTACGACCACCATCATCATCACCACCACCATCACCACCACCACCGCTAACACCTCTTCGCGTTCCGGTGAAATACTAATGAGGGAAGGTGACGCGGTACTCCTGAGACGTAACCAGGAAAAGAACTGCGCCTCTTTTGATACGCAGCAGTTTCAAGGGTGATACACGGGAGACGAGTTGAATTCCTGGACACGTAATTGTGTTAAGTAATGGTGCTGAGAGAGAGAGAGAGAGAGAGAGAGAGAGAGAGAGAGAGAGAGAGAGAGAGAGAGAGAGAGAGAGAGAGAGAATCCTTATATAATCATTGCTTGATCTGTTTCTTACTTCATCTGTTTCAACTAGTGTGTCAAGTCAGTCAGTCAGTCAGTCTCTCTCTCTCTCTCTCTCTCTCTCTCTCTCTCTCTCTCTCTCTCTCTCTCTCTCTCTCTCTCTCTCTCTCTCTCTCCTTCGTTTCCAGAGACGAAGGAGAGAGATATCAAGTTAATAATACAAAACATAACGAGAGAAAGAACAGATGTTGGCCATTCATTCCCACACTGTTCTTTCTCGTTTCTAGATGTTATAAGTTATTGTGTTTTAACCAAGAAATATTTCACCACAGCGTTGATGTGGGGAGAGAGAGAGAGAGAGAGAGAGAGAGAGAGAGAGAGAGAGAGAGAGAGAGAGAGAGAGAGAGAGAGAGAGAGAGAGAGAGAGAGAGAGAGAGAGAGAGAATGGGCATTTTTCGTGTTATCCTCGTTTTTATCTACGCTTCACTGGCCGTGTTTCATCAACTAATGCATCACCAACACCACCCAATATACTAAGCAGAGAGAGAGAGAGAGAGAGAGAGAGAGAGAGAGAGAGAGAGAGAGAGAGAGAGAGAGAGAGAGAGAGAGAGAGTTCTAAATTATCTTTTTCTCTCTACTTTTATCTATTTGTCTTACCTTTTATCCATTTACCTGCTTCATGTGTTAAGTGTGTTAGTTATTGTGAATGTTAAAATGTTCGTTTTGGCATACGTGTTCCGCAGCAGCACCAGCAGTAACAGCAACAGCAGCAGTGATAGTAGTAGTAGTAGTAGTAGTAGTAGTAGTAAAGGAAGAGCAAACAGTAATAAAACTGTTGCCCCTTATGAGGTTGTTTTGTAGTAAGTTAGACTATACCTAATTTAAAGTAAAGAAATAGTATTAGTATCGGTGGTGGTGGTGGTGGTGGTGGTGGTAGTAGTGAAAATCTATCAATTGCAATAAGCACTCCATCACTTTTTTCTTTTTACCTTTCAAAAACAAAACAACCAAACTAGCACACGGTTACCTATATATCCCTTTTCCTTATGATCACATTGTTTTCCACACACACACACACACACACACACACACACACACACACAAATTTTTACCCCACCAATCTCGTAACCAGAAAGAGAAACACCACACCACGCCTTACTTTCTCTCTCTCTCTCTCTCTCTCTCTCTCTCTCTCTCTCTCTCTCTCTCTCTCTCTCTCTCTCTCTCTCTCTCTCTCTCTCTCACACATACTCACTCACTCACTCACTCACTCACTCACTCAAACAAACACGCACACACACACTCTCTCTCCCTATCTCTCTGCCTTAAACGCTAGAAACCGGGGCGTGATAGGATCTTCCAATTTTGAAAACGACAATATTGCGGCCTAACTTTTATAGACTGTGGATTCTAGACTCTTTGGTGGGACTTCGTGAACAAGAAAACTCATCAGGGACGCAGATCGCCACTTATCTCAAAGCGTTTGAAGTCTGCGGCTGCCACGAACCGGGGAGAAAGAACGGAAAGGAGGCAGAAGCAGGAAGATAAAGAAGCAACAAGACCGAGAGATGAAGGTAAGGAAGAAGAGGAAGAGGGAATAAGGAAAGTAGGAGAGAAAAAAATAGATGTGAGCACGAGAGGAAAAGAAGGAAGGGAAGAAAGTAAAAGTAGGAAGATAAAGAGGCGACAAAACCGAGAGATGAAGGTAAGGAGGAGGAGATGAAGGGAAGTAGGAGGAGGAGAAGGAAGGAATAAAGAAAGTATGAGTGAAGGAAATACATGTGAGCACGAGAGAAAGGATGAGGAAATAAGAGAATAAGGAAATAAGGAATGAATAAGCACGAAGAAGGTAAGGAAGAAAATGAATAGGAAATTAGGATAAAGAAAGACTCGTAGTAAAGGAAGGCAAGGAAGGAAAAGACAGGATAATGCAAGTATGACAGGAAGGAGAAACTGGAGGAAGTGGTGGAGAAGGAAAAATGTTAGAGAGAAAGTATTGGAGATAAAAAGAAAGGGAACATAAGAAACTAAAGAAAATAAAAACATGCAAAAATAGCAGAATGATAGAAGAGATAATGGGAAAGAAAAAGAAAAGAAAAAAGACAAAGGAAAGGAAAGGAGAGTTTGTATAGTAAAAGAAATCCAAAGATAAAAGTCTCTCTCTCTCTCTCTCTCTCTCTCTCTCTCTCTCTCTCTCTCTCTCTCATCAACACCTAAAGCACCTAGAACACCTCAATTCCCGTTTTCTAACAAGCTGCATTCCTTACAAGTTAAACCCGGACAGAGAGGAAGTGTTGTATTAAGACTCCGCGCTGTCAGAAAACGAAAGGAGAGTAAAAGAAAACGTGCAGCGGGCAGGACGTGACGACGGCTGACAGGGAATGCCTCGTCAAGCTCCTCCCCGTCAGTGGTGATGCTGGAGGCGACGCTGCTGAGAGAGAGAGAGAGAGAGAGAGAGAGAGAGAGAGAGAGAGAGAGAGAGAGAGAGAGAGAGAGAGAGAGAGAGAGAGAGAGAAAGTGGTTTTTTTTTTTAGCTTTGGAACATCTCCTTTTCGAAATTTGATATTTGATTTCCCATATTTGTAATATTCTGAGAGAGAGAGAGAGAGAGAGAGAGAGAGAGAGAGAGAGAGAAGGGGGGGGTTGTAATCTTCATGCATACAACTCCATGACGAAATAGAAATAGGATTTGATTCATAAAAGCATGAATAATTCCACCACAGCACGGCTTGTAAAGGACAGGCTTACACACACACACACACACACACACACACACACACACACACACACACACACACACACACGCGGGTTAAGGTTAAGTAAGGCACCAGCAAACATTAAGCAAGTAAGCAGGAAACCCTCTTCAAGCAGCCAAGAAAGCGCAGAAGTTAAGCTAACTCGCCAAGGTAAAATAACGCGCGTAAATTTCCTCCCTCTCGCGGGAAGCTACTGTACTTGAAGCGCAAAGGAGAAAAACAAACTTATTAACTCCTCCTCCTCCTCCTCCTCCTCCTCCTCCTCCTCCTCCTCCTCCTCCTCCTCTTGACCCTTCCTTGGCGTAGCTTCTGACGGAGCAGCAGCAGAAGGGGGAGGAGGAGGAAGAGGAGGATGTTAAAGTACTCAGGTTTGGTTGTCCTATGTTTGTGTTAGCAGGAGGGAGTTTTCCGCAATATTTGTTTGGGTTATAGTATGTAATGGGAGGAGAGTAAGGAAATAATGAAAGAAAAGAAAAAGAAAGAATGAATGAATGAACGATAGATACAGATTGATAGGGGAGGAAGAAGAAAAGAAAAGATAAAAAGTTTGATAGATCACAACGACGACAACAACGAACATAATAGCAACACCATCATCATCATCATCATAATAATAATAATAATAATAATAATAATAATAACAATAATTAATTTTGCGTAATCAAATGTCTGATAAAAGGCACAGATTATACTATAAATACTATGTTACTGCGCACATCAAAGCAAAAGATATACAAGGTTTAAATTATGTCCCATACAATTCAAAGCGCTGCCCAGCCTTTGATCCTTCCACCACCGTGTCTCCTCCCCAGGCTTAATGAAATGGTCGATACAAGGCAGATCACCGTTTTGAAAGATGGCACTGACAGCAAAACGATTATTCAAGTAGTTTATACCTATTTAGTCTGTGTAGTTTTATTCATGCTAGTTGGTCTGTAAATTTATTCTTGTACAAATGAGTATCAAGACAAGTAAAAAACGAAACAAGTTAATCAATGTCATTCCTTTTTTTTTCTTTTTGGAGGTGGAATTTTTTTTTTTTTTTCATTTTTTGCCCTCGTCCTGCCCCTCTGGCATGAAAAAAGAATCGTCTCTTGCTACTGAAATTCTTCTGCAAATGTAGTCCTGTCATGATCATTTACCTTTTCTCCCTCAGTGTCACGTTTATTACTTAGGATTCGAGCATTTTACCACAAACAGTTCCGCGAGAGCCAAAAGATGTACTCTGCTTTTTCTTTATGTTCTTGCATGTTTCTTCGTGTCCTTGTTTACGTTCTGGCTGTTCCCTTGTATTCCTTTTTGATCGATTGTGTCCCTGCTCTTTTTTTTTGGGGGGAGGGGGTGGTGGGGAGGGGATTACTTTGTATCTGTTTATTCTTCAGTCTTTTTTTCGGCCTTGTGTTGTTCTTCCTTTGAATTCCTCTTGAATCCCTGTGCTGTTCTTCGTTTGTGTTCATTTTATATTTCAGTTTGTTCATCCTTTGTCTATTTGATTTCTCTGCTACTCTTCTTTAGTGTTCTTTTGTATCCCCCTACATGTTTTCACCTGTATCCCTTATCGCTCCCTTAATGGCTCAAATCTATCACTAAATTCGATTCTTGTTATCGTTCGCCATGTTCATACCTACGCAGTTCATTTAGTGCCGCAAAACTGACCCGCTTACCATCATTCCCCTTTTGTCAATCCCACTGCCAGGCGCTCTCCTCCTCCCATCCCCCCCACGTCACCACAAGGGCCGCAGGGACGAAGGGCTTTACAAGGGCCTCAGTGGGCGTTCCTAAAACAACACTACTCGCTTTTCTATCATTACTAGGGCAGTCTAATTTTCTGATCTCATTAACGGAAGTGATGTGGGCGGAGTGGGATGATTTCTCTCTCTCTCTCTCTCTCTCTCTCTCTCTCTCTCTCTCTCTCTCTCTCTCTCTCTCTCTCTCTCTCTCTAGAATTAGAGCACCAGAGCACCTGAAGGTCAGAAAGCAGATCATTAATCTACTACACGGAAGGAAGGTGATCAACTGGTCAACAGAGGTGATTATCTAATCCTTTCCCGCCCTTATGTTTCGTCGTTTTTCTTCTAAACCTCATTTCACGTTCCCCCATCCGAAAACCCCGCATTCCCACACGTCACTATGTTTGTTAAGGGTTGAGGATAGGGGCCTCTCTCCACTTTCTATTAACGTTTTATGATAATCTAAAATATTCTGTGAAAGACTGGGAGTAGTAATACAGACAATTACCTAAGTATAGATGAAGTTTGGCATACATCTCTACTCGATCTCTGCCTGTCGGGTTTCAATTCTTTCTTAAGTGTAAAGGAGAAAAATTAACCCTTTCACTACTGCCAACGATAACACGTGTAATTTCATTTTAACCGTAAAGGATTTTAAGCAGAAAAAAAAACAGGCGTACTGATGATAAATTATTTGAACCGTTCAGTCACTTAAGTTGGTCCAAATGATGGCCTTTGAATTCATACTTTTAATTTACACCAGACCATTGTGTTAACTTGGAGTAGACTACATACCACCCAAAGAGTTGAAGCGTAAATGTAAACACCAAATACTAAAATGAACTTCATGAAAATATTATTGCAGTGTGTGTGTGTGAGAGAGAGAGAGAGAGAGAGAGAGAGAGAGAGAGAGAGAGAGAGAGAGAGAGAGAGAGAGAGAGAGAGAGAGAGAGAGAGAGAGAGAGAGAGAGAGGAAATATCACAATTGATTTTCGAGGATGCTTTCATGATTCCAGTAGTAGTTTAATAATGTTTGCATCGTCAATAGAAGAACTCTGTGGCCTCTGAAAACAATCCTTACGAGTTTAACAATACACGCTCTCCTTCCTCCTGAGCCTCCTCCACCGCGCCATGTTCTCTTAACCTCCCACAGAAAATGGAAATGGATCTACACAGATTTCAGGGGTAACACAACTAAACGCGGCATAAAGTCATGTTTGCTCGCGTTAGTTATTTCCCGCTCACCGCATCCCTGTTTGCCTCAACTTGCCTTCCGCCCGCAACACAACAATTCAAAGTTTGCATCCCACACGCGCGCCGCCCGCCCATTAGCGGCATAACGCGGCCTGAGCGCCAAACTAACCAACTCGGAAAACCAGGCGGGCTATCTCGACCTGGCTGTTTATCCTCCGCTGGTCAGGCTGATGCAGAAGCCGCCAGACACACACCGGCGGGAAACCAGATCTTGCATTCATCACGCACTCACCGACCTCTTGGTTTACTTCTCACTGTCGAACTCAGAACCCCATTAGACGCAACCTCAAATGTTTCGAAGTGTTATTTTTTTATACAAGTTCTAGTGGAGGTTGGTTTGGTTTGCAAGAATGTTCGTGGTGCTGGTGGTAGTTTAATAAGGATCCCGCATCATCAGCAGGAAAACATCAATTATCGCCGGACCAGTTAATGAAGTTTTCAATGATTTTCATGATTCTAGTGGTCGTTTAACAAAGATTGTGTCACCAGTGGGGATAACACCAAAGTAAACCGGATTAATAATTTGTGACGCTTAAAGATTATCTATGAGGGAGAAAAAACAAAACAGGTACGTCTCTTGTTGACAGGCACGTCACACTTCTGTTCATATACGTTTTTCCCTACACCACAAAAGGAGAAAGCATTCCTTACCTTGGGCTTCCCCTCCTCGTTAGATTCTGTTCTCTGCAAAGCACTCACGGGCATTAGACAGTCACAGCTCTGATCAGACTTTTTTTCATCTTCCACCATGATGAAAGAAACCATTCCTCACCTCCAATAGTGTGGTGTTTCGCTGCCCCGAAGCCAAACTCTGCCCTCCACATGCAAACACTCAACGGCATCAGTCAGTCACAGCGTTATCCATTTTCGTCTTTTCTTCCACCACAACGAAAGAAGACACGGTCACCTCCACTAGTGTCTTCAGTCTCATTGTCCCGAAGCTAAAAACTCTGCCCTCCACATAGACTCACCGGCAGCAGTCAGTCACACCAGGATCCGTTTTCGTTTTCTTCTACCACAACCATTAGTATCTGGAGTTTCGCGGTCTTTAAGTCACATCCTGCTTTCCATACACACACACACACACACACACAGGGGCACCAGACGCTCTCACGTCAAAGTTCCACTCGTGTTCGCGTTTTTTCCTTCACGTCGGAAGAAAAGCACCCTGTCAATCACACTCGCGCCGCACTACTACCTCCCGTCACCGCTTGGCCACTGCGTCACAGCTTACCGGCGGCATCCGTGGTCGGCATTAAGGAACCGAGAATGAACTACAAACTTTGGGACTGAAACCTCGATACAAAAGCTCGAATCAGTGGACGCTTTCGAAGTCTCAGCCGTAAATCTGCTTAAATGTGTGAAGTACGTCGATGAATATGTTGTTTATGGTTAACTCATGTCATTTTTTTCCCATCCTTGCTCTTTTCCTGTAGTCGCGTGTTTGATGTAGTATGTGTGGGCGTGGCGTTGGAATGGATATAAGAATATAAGAAACTATCTTAAGTCTCCAGTCTCGAGTATGTGGGTGAATCAAATGTGAGTTGGAGTGCCAGACGTACAGTTTCGCAGAAAAATATCCTTAATAAAATTAGGTGAGTCATCGTGCCTTACTTAATGAAGAAATATGCAAATGTTGTTTGAGCGTTGTGTCTGGAATCTATGAACTACAACTATAGGGCTCCAATCACGACAGGATACGGAATGTAATCTTTCGTGACGTTTCAGACAGTCAGGCTTGCCAACTGTACCAAGACTACGAGAGTCGCTGCGCATTTTGATAAGTGAAGCGTGCACGAGGGCAAGGATACTTCTTTGTATGATTATACATCCGATACTCACCATTATTAAGAAGAATAATCACCATACAAGAACAAAAATAAATAGATAAAAAATAAGGCACTTACGAGATACAGTCTTTCAACAAGAAGTAGTATTAAACCACATAACAATACACAAACAAGACAAAATTGCTTCTTGATACATTGAAGAGGTAAACACGCGGAGGCAGCTGCACCTTTGCTGGCTTCCCTCTGGCTGCAGTTATAGAAGAGAGAAAGTGTAAGGTGTAAGGAGGTGATTTGTAGTAAAGAAGAGACGTAAGATGTGAGGAAGAAGTGTAAGGAGTGTTTTCAAGGTGCGAGGGAGAGATGATGCAAGTACGAGTATAAGGGGAAGCTGCAAGGTGTTTTCAAGGTGAGAGGGAGATGAGAGAAGGTATAAGGGGAAACTATAAATAGGTACCGTAAGGTGTTTTTGTTTTTTTTTCAAGGTGAGAAAGAGAAGATAAGGAAATATTTTAATGTGTAGCGAGGAGGACGTTAAGGAGAGAAAATCACGCGGAGATATAAGCTATAAAGGAAGTATAAACTATAAAGAATGAAGATGTGTTGCAGGTGAGTGAAAGGAGGCAAGGCGAAGGAGGAAGAGGTGTGGCGAGGAGGCGTCAGGTGTGTTCATGGTGATGGGGATGGCGAGGGAGAATCAAAACAACGTGAACGGAAAAGATACATTTCGTCTCTTTCTCTCTGATGCCACCAAGTCCGCCTGTCAGTCAGTCTGTCTGTCAGTCTAGTTATCTTTCTGAAAATAACAGCAAGCCTTATTTCTTCTCCACATAAAGAATTACAAGAGAAAAGGTCAAATAAAACTAATCTCGTGTCAATATCTACTGCATTTTATTTTTATCTTTTTTGGTATGTGTAGTATATGCACCTTGCACTAGTCATATTTATTTATACTTAGGGCACTACGTACGTACATTTATCATCAGCTTACTGGCATAGTATCTACAAGTACTGGGTTCGTTATAGCAGGCTAACACAAGAGTGGCTTCAGAGTGGATCTTGTTCACGCGACACACGTAAGTAGGCAAGTTGTGCAGCTCAGGGATTGACTGCTGCTTTAAATCTGCCAGGTAAATCACGTCCTTGTTTTCGTATTTATGGACCATACAGAGACAGAGACAGAGACAGAAAGAGAGAGAGAGAGAGAGAGAGAGAGAGAGAGAGAGAGAGAGAGAGAGAGAGCAGAAAAAAAAACAGAAAAACGGAAACAGACGGACAGACAGAGAGAGAGAGAGAGAGAGAGAGAGAGAGAGAGAGAGAGAGAGAGAGAGAGAGAGAGAGAGAGAGAGAGAGAGAGAGAGAGAGAGAGAGAGAGAGAGAGAGAGAGAGAGCCCAAACAAACAATACGGAATGCACCAGGAAGGCAGAGTTAAATATGGGAAAAAATCTGGATTTGTACCAGTCGGTGTAACAAATTGGTAAACATTGTAAAGCGGGGAGGGAGATCGTTTGTCTTCCTTGACGCTGCATCTGTCTGCCTCCCCGCGCCCCTTCGCCCTTCCCTGCCCCTTCCTTCCCTTCTCTCGCCCACCCTTTATCAACCAAACATTTTCCTTCACTACACTCACCTTTATCCCTTCCTCCTCTGTCTGCCTCCCACCGCCCCTTCGCCCTCCCCTGTCTCCCCTTCCATACCCTTTTCTTCCCTTCTCTCGCTCATCCCTATCAACCAAACCTTTCCTTTCACTACAATCGTCCCTTTCTTTCTCTTTGTTTTTTTTTTTTCAATTATCAGTATCACTCCAGTCTCTTTCCCTTCTCTCTCTCTCTCTCTCTCTCTCTCTCTCTCTCTCTCTCTCTCTCTCTCTCTCTCTCTCTCTCTCTCTAACTCCTCTGTTCTCTGTCTCTCCGTTGCCAGCACCCATCCCAATCTCCGTTTTCGTTTTCTTCTTCCTTTCTGGTTTTCCCGTTCTCTCTTATTCTGAGTATCGTCTTTCGGTATTTTTTTACAACAAGGTGGATTATATCAGAATATTTCATTTTCTTCTGTTTCCTCTTTTTTTTTTCGTTTTATACTGTTGTTGATACTGGGTTGTTGTGTTTTTTTTTTTTTTTTACATAACATAACATTGCATTCAACTTGTTCTCCTTTCCATTCATTTTTTTTTTTTTTGTCATTTTTCTGTGCTTTCTATCCTCCTTTCTCCGCTTGTTCTCCTTTTCCTTCTTCCTTGCCTCCTTGCCTTGCCTTGCCTTTTTTCACTCTTGTGTGTCGCTTCCACATAACAGAACATGCAACTTTGGTCTACTTTGTATCTCTTCTCCATTTCCTCTCTCTCTCTCTCTCTCTCTCTCTCTCTCTCTCTCTCTCTCTCTCTCTCTCTCTCTCTCTCTCTCTCTCTCGTCCTCCGGCTCAACAGGCAATTTACGGTTCCTAAACTTTTTGCATCATTTTCAATCTTGTTTTCCTGAACTGTATAAAGTTATTTCGTATCTAGAGCGAGTGTTTACTTTTTCTACGCTGTTTTATCCTTTAGCGGCAGACAAACGACCCTTGTGTATTTTAATCTCCCGGACTGACAAAGCGTTTCTTTCCCTAATACTTGTACTGGCCGTGCACCTCCACGATTTTCCGACCGAAACGTAGAAAAGAATTACTGTATAGAGAAGTGCTCGGGGCAAGGGGGACGCATCAGCCCACGCCGGGAATGCAGGAAAGTAAGAGCCTGGCCGTGCCGGGAAGGGCGCCCCGTACCACACTGACGCCACACACCAACAGAAGTGTGCAATTCATAGCGAGCGTAACGCGGCGGGTGCGTCACGCCCTCACCAGCGCGTCACAGGCGGAATTTCCAACATGAGGTTTGGCCGATGCGTCACTTTTTTCACTGAAAGCCGTGACATCTTGGCTACTGCAGGCTGCGTCAAATCCCGCGGTGGTCCTTTGCGCAGCCCCGAGGGCATCCATCCTCAGCTAGGACACGTCCGCCCGACGCAATAATAGCTTTTAATTAAGGACTTTGGCGACAAACTAAACATAAATACGTGGTAATGTATAATATATACAATATATGGTTGACTCCCGCGGCTGAACAGCGTGGCTTGAGGCAGAGCTGCCCCGAGCCACGCCACGCCATACCAGCCGTTCCCTATTACACTAGAGGTTGCGGAAAGTAACTTCCGCTGACTACATTACTCTTTTTCCCATCGCAATAAGAAATGAGGCAGAGATGAATGCCTGCAAGTGAGCCACCGCGCACTTACGACAACGCCCGCGCCACGCACAGTCTTCAGGGCGAACTATCCATTATTTGGCACCGAATGACTCGAAGGCTTGTGAAGCCTTATAAATAATACTTGTAAGTAGAACCCGCGACGCGGATTCCTTCAGGGATAACTACGACAAACACAGCAACAGTTTGTGCTTAAAGAGAAGAAGCCTATACGTCTAAGTCTAACATTCACCACTGCTCAGCCTTGTCCGAGCATCCAAAGCTCTAGTTTTGTACTCGTCGCACACCACTTGTGCATGGACGCTGCGAGTGACATCTGGTGAAACATTTAACGCACTGAACAAATAAGGCAACGAACAACATCCCCACAATACACAAGCGGCGGCATGCGTGACAGAAAGGCAATGCACAATGAGACAACGACAATGAAATACTTGATAATCTTTGGAGTTGATACTGGTTACTGGGGGTCAGCCGCGGCAGCTTCCCGCTCACACCACACGGCCGCCATCCTGAAGCATGGCAGAACAAAACCAAGCCTTTGTGACTCACGCCGCGGCCCTGGCCGGGAGAGTCCCGCCTATCCGTTACCACCCTTGCTTTAACGATCCACTAGAAATTTCTCTTCTGTCATTTCAAGAACTACATTTAAGAGATTGTTCCACTTAATTTCGAGATTATTTGACTGCACCTATCTAATAAAGTAAAAAAATAATAATAAATAAATAAATAAATAAAATAAAATTTAATATCTATGATTACAAATTTTGTCTCGAATCCTATTTAGGCGCTGGTTTAGTGTTGGGTTCTCAGTACGGTAGTTGCTGCCTCCCTCCCCCACAGGCTAGAGTACGATGCGCAATCTAAGAGTTTCTGGATTACAACTATAAAAATACAGCATACCTCGCGTTTGTTTACAAGGCAGTGGTTGAAATATGGCACTTTAAAGAAGGCACCGTTACGTGTGGCACTGATATTTGTGTGTGTGTGTGTGTGTGTGTGTGTGTGTGTGTGTGTGTGTGTGTGTGTGTGTGTGTGTGTGTGTGTGTGTGTGTGTGTTTCCACCCATTCACTTTAATTCTTCAGCTTCATCAATTTACGTGACATGTTTACACGCCTCGCTAAAGTTCCCGCACGGCGCCACACACCGAGGCAGCCCTTCCTTCCCGATGGCATCGCCTTTCCCCTCGAGCTCCACTGTTCATCGTGTCCCTGAGAACAAGTACTGAGCTACTTGAATGTCAGCTCTTTGTGGCCCAGCGGCGCCAGGAACGCCTCGCCAACCACGGCCGCCACACCCGCCACGCCCCGCCCACCGCCACACGCCCAGGGAGCGTAGCGCCGCCACACCTCATCTGGATGTTAATACTTAACACAATCCTACACCTAGTCTGCGTCTCACCACACAGACTTCAGTCAAGCCTAGACTTCAACTGTTGCGTGTTCAATAAATATTGGTGTCGTAGTAAGGTTACGGTATCTAAGTTTGCCTCACGACAAAGGAAAATATAATTACAATAATGTTTCTCTTCATTCATACGATGAGACTGAGAAAAGTATTTCATACCTTCCCGGCAAAGAAAGCAAACCTCGCTCCGCACACAGCACGCTAAAAGTGAGTCTCTGATTGGTCCTCGCCGTGGTAGGTCCTGCCGGCGGAGCTGCTGGCGGGTGCTGGCACTGGCCGCGCCTCGCTGGCACCCTGGCTCTGGAAGGTGGTGTTGGCGGGGCCGACGCGCCCCTCCTCTCCTGTCGTCAAGTTGTTGTACGCGTCATTGTAGCCTCCGCTGAAGCTGTGGCCGTCCCCGTAGCCCCGCATGTCGTACACGCCGTTGGCTTTGCCCACCACCGTCGCCTCGAGAGGCGCGCTGATGCCCGAGATCTTCTGTCCTCCCTCGCCTTGCATCCACATATTGGAACGCTGTTGCTCCTCCAGCTTCTTGTTCTGCAACAAATTTAAGGAAACCTCAGTAAGTCCCGAGTCCGGATCAGCCCAGCCGTCCCCGCAGCGCCCCGCCACAGGACCCAACCTGCCAACGCCACACCCTGGCAGTGGTGCCCAGGAGAGCTCAGGTAGCACTCAAGCACGCAATGAGCGTTTCCTTCAAATTTCACTTAACGTTCATGAAACCACACAATATTAGGGGGAATATTAACAACAGAAAATACAAAATCCGCACGCCATTAGCTGTCCTGAGTGGAAGCAGCACTAAACCAACACTAACACTGACGCTGACACTGACACTGCATGCCACGTGAGGCGTAACACAACACCAGCAAGTCACATCACATCACACAAGCCACAACCCACAGCCAGCATCGCGCGAGCCTGAGTCACTCCCGTCACCAGCCACTACCACGGACACTGCACCGGGAGAAGGAGGGGGCGAAACACTCACCTTGTAGAAGAACCTGAGGTAGTGCGTGGGGAAGACGATGCCCTTGGTGCCCTCGCCCGCTCCGTCCATCACGGCGCCCCTCACCAGGATGGAGTTGGCCGTGTAGAAGCACATAAGCACGATCTGTCCCGCTATGGCCGTCAGGAAGTTACTCACCGTCTGCAGTTCTGGTAGGGATGAATGGACGTGTGTGAGTGAGAGAGTGAGTGAGTGAGTGAGGCAGGATAGAAGGGAAGGAGGGAGAGAGGGTGAGATGGACGGGTGGCGCGGAAGCAGATAGGGGAGGAAAGGGTTAGAGAGGGAGGGAGGGAGGGAGGGAGGCAGAGAAAGATAAAAAATGAAGAGGAGTGAGTGATAAGAGTGAAAGCAGGGAAGAAAAGAAGAATACTTAGAATAGATGAGAAGCATGAAGGGAAAAGGACAAGGAAATAAAAGGGAGAAAAAGTAAGCAGCCAGAGAGAGAGAGAGAGAGAGAGAGAGAGAGAGAGAGAGAGAGAGAGAGAGAGAGAGAACAAATAAAAAGTAAGAGAAGTGAAGCGAAAAGAGAAGAAAGGAAAGTAAAATGGGGAAGGGGAAGTAAAGACAAAAGAACAGATGAAGAAAGAAAGGAAGGACGGAGGAAGAGACAAGGAGGAGAGGGAGGGAGGGAGAGACGGGAGTAGGAGTGATGAGGGTGGAGGAGGAAAGGCGATAGAGAGTAGAGAAGGAAGGGAGCGAGGGAGAGGAGGAAGTGAATGGAGGAAGGGGAGGAAGGGGAGGGAGGGAGGGAGAGGGAGGCGGGGAGGGGAGAAGGGATGAGGGGAGGAACTCAGTCATTATCCCATTAAATCTGCAGCGAAAAGCAACACCTGAACCACACGACAGTCCCTCAATAATTGCCGGGTCAACTTAATGGCAGATGGCAAAGGTATCGTACTCTCTTGCTGTAATTATCGTACTCTTTATTTATTTATTTTTACCAAAATACATAAATACACAGATACACAGAAAGTGAGATCAG
>NC_087158.1:13193299-13200799 GCF_035594125.1 Scylla paramamosain
CTTGTACGTGACACAGGCGTAACACTGGAGGAACAGCGTAACATTGGCGGAACAGCGTAACGGCGTGGCGGGACAGCAGTGATGATCCACACCCGCGTATGTCGTGAAGTGAGGACGAAGGAAGTGAAGGAAGCCGTTAAATGAAGGAAGAGTGGAAAGCAGATGAATTGAAGGGGAAGGAAGAGGATGGTGGATGCACGCGGAGGTGAAGCGAAGACGAAGGCAATAAAGGAAGAATTAGAGATAAGGGATGGGAAGTAGAGGAAAGAAAGGGGGAAGAAGAGGAAGGTAAAACAAAGGAAATGAAAGAGTGATTAGAAAGATGTAAGGATAAGAAGTAGAGGAGAGAAGGAAAGGGGAAGGAAGAGGAAGTTAGTACGAAAGAAATGAAGGAGGAATTAGAGAGAAGGAAGAATAGAAAGTAGAGGAAAGAAAGAAAGAAGGAGGAGGAGGCGTAGGTCGTGAAGTCAGGACGAAGGAAATGAAGGAAGAAATAATATGAAGGAAGGATAGAAAGTAGAAGAAAGAGAAATGGGAAGAAAGAGGGAGGTCGTAAAATAAGAAAGAAGGAAATGAAGTAAGAATTAGAATGAAAGAAGGAAGGAAGCTGAGAAAAGAAAACGAAAGAAGAGGCGTAAGTCGTGAAGCGAGGACAGACCTAATGAATTAAGAACTAGAGAGAAGAAAGATCATAAAATGAAGAGGAAAAATGAGAGAAGAAAGAAGGAAAGAGGGATAGAAGAGAGGTATATAGGAAAAGAAGAGGCAAAACTGACCGCCATTCACGTAAGCATGGCTGAAAGAAACTTATGAAGGAATAAAGGGAGAAAGAATGAGAATCGAGACTTTTTTATAAACGTGGGAATACATAACAGTGAACACTCATTGCTCACTCTCTCTCTCTCTCTCTCTCTCTCTCTCTCTCTCTCTCTCTCTCTCTCTCTCTCTCTCTCTCTCTCTCTCTCTCTCTCTATCTCGTACCCACAACGACCCATCATCAAAGGTTCTGTCAGTTTCATCAACTTTCTAGACACGAGGAAAACTATATCTCCTCCTCCTCCTCCTCCTCCTCCTCCTCCTCCTCCTCCTCTTTCTCCTCTTCCTCCTCTTTTTCCTCCTCCTCCTCTTACTACTACTACTACTACTACTACTACTACTACTACTATTACTACTACTCTTAATCCTTCTCCTCCTACTAATCCTCCTCCAGGTTTAGATGCGGGATCATATTTATAAAAGCCTCACCTCTCCCCCCAACACACACACACACACACACACACACACACACACACACACACACAGACACACACTACTGATCCTCTTATGCTTAAATGATTACCTGCAGCAGATTAACTTTATGTTCTTTATAGTTTTTTTTTTTTTTTTCACCTGCCACCATTGACTGTCTCGGTAACCAGCAGTTGAGTGTCATTATATCAACATCATGTCTATAAATGTTTCAAGTCTTTCTCTACTTTTCGTGCCTCACCTTTGTTTTCCCTGTGGGTCGAATGAATTAATCTACTATTGTTTAGCCACAAGACAGTCTGACATTTGTTTTTCCTCCTTCACCATCCCTTTTTCTTCCTCGTTTTCCTTGCCTCACTAGCTACGTCAACTATAAAGGATATGACAAGGGTGATGTGGGTGGAATCTATAGTGTTAGTAATCCGGACAGGACAAGAAATTAGCTTTTTCCTCGGGCACTACCCTTTGCCTGGTCTGCCTCGCCTTCCTCGCCTCACCAGTCTTACCAGTCATGAAGGGCACAACAAGGGTGCTGCAGACAAAATTCTTAGTGTTAGTATCAGGGATAGGACAAGAAGTAACTGGTTCAAGCTTGACAAAAACACAGCAAAAGGTTGGCTCTCAAATAGAGTGGTACTGGAACGGACTTAATAATCGAGGAAACAGAGAGCTTTAAAAGAGGATTAGATCGATTTATGGGTCGGGATGATAGGAGGATATATGATAGGTATATTTTACGACAGCCACGTGTAGACCGGATGGCTTCTTGCACCTTCTCTTATGTTTTGTCCTTACGTTTTTATAACCTCACCGTTGTGACGCGTCTTGGCAGTTACTCATTCAATCAATCAGTCAATCAAGCAACCATCTCTCCTGCCTAACCTTCCAATATATCCCTCGCCTAACGCTTATATAATTTCTTGCACCTTCCCTTGTGTTATGGCCTTACGTTCTTATGACCTCTCTGTTGTGACGCATCTTGTCAGTCATTCAATCAATCAAACAATCAATTAGTCAATCAATCAATCATCTCTCCTGCCTCACCTCACAGCCTCTCCCTCGCCTAACGCTTATAACGTGACCAGTCCCCCACAGCCAACTACTCCCTGCTAGCCTTCCTTCAGCCCCACAGCCCATTAGCCCCTCAGACCGCCTCTCTCCCGCCCACCCCGCCCACCCGCCGCCCGTTCCTCTCTCTCTCTCTCTCTCTCTCTCTCTCTCTCTCTCTCTCTCTCTCTCTCTCTCTCTCTCTGTGCTGCCTCACCGCCCCGCCTCCCACACTGGGGAAGGATGGCAGCAATTAAACTGTTAGGGCCGCCTTCCTGTCCCCTTCAGCGGCCTTCTCGGGTTTCTAAAAAAAGAATAAACCTTTGGAAGTTTCGCTCGAAGCATCTTGTCATTATCGAGAAGGGATGGAGGAACGGATGGCTGGAATCGCGCCATCTTTTTTTTCTCTCTTTCTTTTCTTTTTCTTCTTTAATTGGGACTGATATTTTTGTTATTTACCTCTCTCTCTCTCTCTCTCTCTCTCTCTCTCTCTCTCTCTCTCTCTCTCTCTCTCTCTCTCTCTCTCTCTCTCTCTCTCGTCTTTTTTTGAAATTGATATGGATCCATTTTCATTTTTTCTTTTACCCCTCTCTTTTTTTTTTTCCTTTTTGGCGTGTGTTTGTTTCTGAGTTTCAGTTCGTTACCACAACACGTGATCTCTCTCTTTCTCTCTCTCTCTCTCTCTCTCTCTCTCTCTCTCTCTCTCTCTCTCTCTCTCTCTCTCTCTCTCTCTCATTCGGGGATTTAAAGTTTTCTTGCTCGTCTTTCTTTCATTTACTGTGTGTTTGGTTTTCAAGTTTGTCTTCTTTCTTTTCATTGGGGAGATAAAGAGAGAGAGAGAGAGAGAGAGAGAGAGAGAGAGAGAGAGAGAGAGAGAGAGAGAGAGAGAGAGAGAGAGAGAGAGAGAGAGAGAGGGGGGGGAGGTAAGGACAAAAAAAAAAAAAAAAAGAACATGAACCCCAAAAAAACACTTGTCATTTCTGCCGCGTCCCTGGCTTTGAGGCGGGAAGGGCAGGGGGAGGGGGAGGGGAGCGCAAAAGGCAGGGGGAGGGCGACGCACCGGTACACAAACACAATTGCCAGAATACTTTTCCCAGGAACATCAAGAGTCAGCAGACAGCCGGCAGCGCGTCAGCCATGCAGGTGAGTGACCCTGACCCCGTAACCCTGACCCGCTGCGCCTGTCTGACCCCGAGGCGCGCTGCTAACAGGGGAAGGTCATGTGAGTTACCGCGGAATGGAGCCACGGGGCGGGGTTAGGTCAGGTTAGGACAGTTGACGCGCTTCGTTCACACCCACCTGCGGACTATTATCTCTCTCTCTCTCTCTCTCTCTCTCTCTCTCTCTCTCTCTCTCTCTCTCTCTCTCTCTCTCTCTCTCTCTCTCTCCTTTTTCTTTACTTTCTATCTCTTTTCCTTTATTACCTACTATCCTTTCTCATAATGCAAACACCACATTAGCAGAATCTCTCTCTCTCTCTCTCTCTCTCTCTCTCTCTCTCTCTCTCTCTCTCTCTCTCTCTCTCTCTCTCTCTCTCTCTCTCTCTCTCACCTGGCGTTACCTCCTTCACTCCTCTCCCTTCAATATAACTTCAAAGGCCAAGCTGACGGGGCTAATGTGGGTTTTCAATGGAGCATCAAATTGCCAGGCATAGCTCGTACCCATACAGCGGGAGGGCGTGTGTTTGCTTCTGCGTACCGCCCTCCCCTTTATTCTTCCTTTCCCGTTCCCCTCCTCGCTCTACCACACCACTGCTTCTCCCCTCCGTCATCGCTCTCCCCTCGCTGTCCCACTCCTGCTCACTCGCGTCGGAAGTAAGAATCGCTTGAGTGTGAATAGTCTGGGCGCGATAGCTTGGCCCCACTTTTTCCCCGGGCGCCGTATCTCAGCTTTCCACGGGCGGCAAGACGGCTGGGAGACTGCACCCCACCCACCCTGCGGCTTAAATGCTGCCTCTGATTGCAAGCCCCAGAAAGTTACGAAACAAACTTGCGGGTGGAAAAGATAAATAAAAACCCAGTCAGAGCTTGCGAACACTGTCTGATGGTGGTGGTGGTGGTGGTGGTGGTGGTGGTGGTGGTGGCCATTGCTCACCGGATCCCAGCCTCCACTCTATTGATATGAGAGAGAGAGAGAGAGAGAGAGAGAGAGAGAGAGAGAGAGAGAGAGAGAGAGAGAGAGAGAGAGAGAGAGAGAGAGAGAGAGAGAGAGAGAGAGAGAGAGAGAGAGAGAGAACAGACAGACAGATGGAAACGGAAACAGACAAAAACACACTTGCACACTCACACACACACACACACACACACACACACACACACACACACACACACACACACACACACACACACACACACAGATGCGTATATGATGACGGCGAGTGTCAGCGAGGTGATGATTGTGTCAGGGTGTCACGTCAGGGCGTCAGGAGTTTACGAGGACACTACTCGTATCCCCCGGGACTCAGCGCCGCCCTACTACACGCCTTACAAGGATACGCTTTGTCTATGAATAATTTAAACTTCCACCAGAGTTTTGTTAAATTATGCTCCGAGTTTCAGTTAAGGGGAAAACCCAACCCTTGTATCACAGTCACCAGGGTTGTCAAAAAGGGCGATGGGACTCAAGGCGAGGAGGGAAGGGCGTGAGGGGCAGGATCCGATTGGTTAGGGCGCTGTGAGAAGGCAGGAGCGGGTTAAAGGGACGGAGAAAAACAGGAAAGGGCGGAGCAGCCTCACAATAATACTACTTTTCCTTGTACATTCTTTCCTACAGAACAATGACTTCCGGCCACTGTAGGATTCCTGTTTGTCTGTCTGTCAGTCTGATGTTTGTCTCCTGTCAAGTAAAGCACCGCACACACACGCTCATTATAATCCAACACACAGAAGATTATCACAACAGATGTCACTTAGCAAACAGGGAGTCTATAAAAGTCGTCCCATTAAAATACAAAGAGGAGGAGGAGGAGGAGGAGGAGGGAGAATAGGAAAGAAAAAGAACTCAAAGGAACACACTAAAAAAGATAAATAGCAGCATGTTTCTTCGCTCTAACAAGACTGTTTATGACTACACTAAAGTGAGAGACGCAGAAAAGCAGGAGGAGAAGAAGGAGGAAGAGGAGGAAGCGAACGTCGTAAGGAAGGCTGCAAAGGAGGACAGGTTCTCTGACTCTCGTAATGGCGGTAACTTGAGACGACCACAGAGAACACCGGCGGTAACTCATGAAAACACCACCAGCAGAGAGAGAGAGAGAGAGAGAGAGAGAGAGAGAGAGAGAGAGAGAGAGAGAGAGAGAGAGAGAGAGAGAAAGAAAGAGAGAAAGAGAGAAGCTTCTGTCATTCCCTGTACATCATAACCACACGAAACACGGACATAAGTAATGCAAAACTAGATTGATAACAGAACACTAGCATCTCTCTCTCTCTCTCTCTCTCTCTCTCTCTCTCTCTCTCTCTCTCTCTCTCTCTCTCTCTCTCTCTCTCTCTCTCTCTCTCTCTCTCTCTCTCTCTCTCTCTCTCTCTCTCTCCATCCCTAAGCCAACCCTCGCCCCTTTGTTTTTGTGCATAAAAGTGTAATTACTGTCAGTTTTTTTTTTTTCTTTTGGCATCCCATTATTCCCACGCTCTAATTACGCACCAGGTGAATATTGGCTTCCTTTTTTTTACACCCTTTTTTGGGGCTTACTATTATTTTTTTTATTTATTTTTTTTTTATATTTATATTTCAAATATTTCTCCACCTGGTAACACGAATAATGTGCGGGGATTATTCTCACTCACTCTCTCTCTCTCTCTCTCTCTCTCTCTCTCTCTCTCTCTCTCTCTCTCTCTCTCTCCTATTTTTTTTATTTATTGTCTCTTTTAACTCTTTAATTGTCATATTTTCCTACTGTTTTCTTTCTTTCCTTTCCTGTTTTCTTATTTTGATAACATGACTCTGATTATACAGGGTGTAATACGAGTTTTTGCGGATATTGCTAGAGGTGAAAGTAAAGGCTATTCTAAGTGGAAAATGTTCTATGCACATATGCATTATGAGGTGTTGGTGTTGTTTAGCTGTGGTATGAAATTCAAGTGTTAGGTTAGGTTAGGTTAGGAAAGGTCAAGCTAGGTTAGGTTAGGTTAACTTAGCTTAGGTTAGGTGAGGATTGGTTAAGTTATGTTAAGTTAAATTAGATTAGATTAGGAAAAGTCAGGTTAGGTTAGGGTAGGTTAGGTTAGGTTAGGTTAGGTTAGGATTGGTTAGGTTAGGGTAGGTTAGGTTACAATTAGGTTAGGATTAGGTTAGGTTAGGTTAGGTTAGGATTGGTTAGGTTATGTTAGGAAAGGTCAAGTTAGGTTAGGTTAGGTTAGGTTAGGGAAGGTTAAGTTAGGTTAGGTTAGGTTAGGGAAGGTTAGGTTAGGTTAGGTTAGGTTAGGTTAAGTATCGGTCCAAGGAAGTTTCGGCTCTCACTCCACTTTAAAAAATGCAATATGGTCTGCCCACAATCTTTAATCTACTACTTTCCTTCAATTTCCTTTCTTTTATTTCTTCTGTCCAAACTCTTCAATATTCCCAATCTTTCTACAAGCAAAGCAAAAGCAAAAGCAATAAAAAGTTTCTGCTCTACGGATTAATATATATCTTTTTATTATTTTACTAATTTACTTTATTTTATTATTTATTGACTTTCTTTCTAATGTAAGAGAGTTTCTGACCAAGGGCACAAAGCGACAAAGAGAAAAAATAAGAAAAGAAAAGCCCACCCACTAAAGATGCCAATACCTAAAACTGACCGAAAGAGTGCCCGAGATTAACAAAAACGAGAAGTGTCTTGAAATTCACATGTTTTTGTATATATTTTCTTTTCTCGCCATTGGAATTCTGAGCAGTAAATATCAATATGAAAAATATACATAAATTCTCCCTCCCCCCGCTCTCTCTCTCTCTCTCTCTCTCTCTCTCTCTCTCTCTCTCTCTCTCTCTCTCTCTCTCTCTCTCTCTCTCTCTCTCTCTCTCTCTCTCTCTCTTCAGCGTTCACATAACACTGGAAACACTGATAAAACGAAAAAAAAAATATCCTTCAACTTAAAAAAAAATCATACAATAGATTTTTTCTTGTAACGCAAATAAAAATCTTAAAGAAATCAAGTTAAAAAAATAACTCCAACCAACTTCTAAAAAGAGTTAGGAAGCGAAAGATAAAAGTATTCTCTTAAGATGAAA
>NC_087158.1:13205799-13225799 GCF_035594125.1 Scylla paramamosain
CCTCCGCCCCAGCAAGAATTTGTAATAGTGTAATGCTTGTAAAATAGTGAGATAGTGTAGAGGAAAATGGTGAGGATATGATGGTTTTCGTAATCATGTTTTTTTTTTTCGTTCTGTATTCTTTCTTTCTTTATTTCATTCTCTCTTTCATTCCTTCTTTCTTTTTTTTATTTCGTAGCTTGTGTGTGTCTTGTTGTTTTTCATTTTCTTTTCTTCTTTTTTTATTTTATTTTCATCTGTGTGTGTGTGTGTGTGTGTGTGTGTGTGTGTGTGTGTGTGTGTGTGTGTGTGTGTGTGTGTGTGTGACCTTAAGGCACGAACGAACCTGTAGCTTCTGAAAACTGCGCCATTAAAACTTGAGCTTCGTCATAACTTATTTGTGACGTCAGAGAATCGACCACTGGTTCTCTTTTGATCTGCTGCTGCCGATACTTGCACTACTACTACTACTGCTATTACTACTACTACTACTACTACTATTACTACTACTACTACTACTACTACTACTACTACTACTGCAAACAGGAAGAAGTAGAAGAGAGAGAGAGAGAGAGAGAGAGAGAGAGAGAGAGAGAGAGAGAGAGAGAGAGAGAGAGAGAGAGAGAAATATAAACAGAAAAGGAAAATTTTCTTTAGTTCTCCCCATCCCAATACTCTCTCTCTCTCTCTCTCTCTCTCTCTCTCTCTCTCTCTCTCTCTCTCTCTCTCTCTCTCTCTCTCACACACACACACACACACACACACACACACACACAGTCATGCAGAGGCGACATCTGATTAAAATACGTGACTCATAAAACAAACCAGACTCATGAAACTCCAATGCCTTACCGCTTGTTCCCGCTCCAGCTCTCCCACACCTGCCTCGCCTTGCCACGTGTTCACCCACCCCCTCCACTGCCCGCCCCGCCTCGCCACGTGTTCATGCCCCTCCCTCTCCACGCATTGCCTCACCATTCTCAGGATAATCTGACGGCGCAAAAACAAAATCTAGCAAATGCCTAAACGAGGGGGAGCCTTAAGCCTGCCATAATAAAAGACCACACGCTGATTGTATACAGGGGAGAGAGACAGAGAGGGGGAGAGAGAGAGGGAGGCAGGAGACAGAGAGAGAGAGAGAGAGAGAGAGAGAGAGAGAGAGAGAGAGAGAGAGAGAGAGAGAGAGAGAGAGAGAAATTATAATAAGATAAATAAAACGGCTTTCATATATTTTATTGCTTACCTTGTTTTTTTCTCTCTCTCTCTTTTTGTCTTGTCGACGTTCTTGTTTTATCTTTATCTTTTTTTCGTAGTTCAGCTTAAGATTTAGAAATATGGGATCAGGGAGGAACCTCTCTCTCTCTCTCTCTCTCTCTCTCTCTCTCTCTCTCTCTCTCTCTCTCTCTCTCTCTCTCTCTCTCTCTATTTCCTCCTATTTTTGGGTAGTAGTAGTAGTAGTAGTAGTAGTAGTAGTAGTAGTAGTAGTAGTAGTGGGGGAGGAGGAGGAGGAGGAGGAGGAGGAGGAGGAGGAGGAGGAGGAGGAGGAGGAGGAGGAGGAGGAGGAGGAGAAGGAGAAGGAGAAGGGGAGGGAGAAGGAGGAGGAGGAGGAGGAGGAGGAGGAGGAGGAGGAGGAGGAGGAGGAGGAGGAGGAGGAGGAGGAGGAGGAGGAGGAGAGGGAGGAGGTTTAATATGATTACATAAAATAGATCTTGATTTTAAGAAAAGACTGTTTAGAGGTACACACACATACACACACACACACACACACACACACACACACACACACACACACACACACACACACACACACACACACACACACACACACACACAGGACAAAGGTAACAGACGCAGAGATTATGACACAGACAGATATATACGAACACACACGCACGTACACACGAAAACACATTAAATGAAAACAAATCAAAGTAGATCTAATTTATATAAGAGGAAGGAGGAACAGAGGGTAATAGAAAATAAACCACCTTTTCCTTTTGTCTTTCCTGCTCGCGTGTTCAGATTCGTATAAATGAATGAGAATGAACTGGAGGAAATAAGTGAAAGTCTACTGACACAGCACAACAACACACAACTCACACCACACCTCAACCTCCACCTACACCCCCCCCCACACACACACACACACACGCACACACGCACACGGACAACATAATAACGAGGGAGCGGCCACGTGAAAATATAATAACCATTAATAAAGAAAAAAAATAGAAGATAAAAAAGTAGAGTTAAAATAAAACACGAGGAGGAGGAGGAGGAGGAGGAGGAGGAGGAGGAGGAGGAGGAGGAGGAGGAGGAGGAGGACGAGGAGGATAAATAGAGCACAGATAAAACCAGTATAATTATAAGACAAAAGGATTGTATATATTAATAGTAACAAAATAAGATACGATCATGAAGTAATCTCTCTCTCTCTCTCTCTCTCTCTCTCTCTCTCTCTCTCTCTCTCTCTCTCTCTCTCTCTCTCTCTCTCTCTCTCTCTCATTACCCCCACACACGCTGCAGAGAAGACTGGGTGGCGGTAATCTAAAATGGTCCGTGGCGAGAGAGGACAAGAGCGTGTGGGATGACAAGGGAGTGTTTAGCAAGGCAGTAATAATAACACACTGTACTCTGACCTGCGTCCAGTTCATTTATTCCCTGCTCTTTCCACCGTTCTGGCTTTTTATCATCATTCCCTGTCATCATCACCACCACCACCACTGTCATCACCACTACTCGTATAATCACCAGTGCATCCACACACTGACACGTGTCACTACCAGGGAAGTGAGATGCATTAGAGTAAGACATGAAAAAAAGAGAGCGGAAGGGAAGGACACTCGTTTGGGTAAGGGCGATGAATGGGTTGAAATGTACATATCAGGTGAGGTGGAAATGAAAGTGCAGGTTGAGAGAATGCGAGGAATGGGGGAGATGAAGTTGAAATATAAATGAGTAAATGAGAAATGGATGGACACTCGCTTGGTTAAGAGTTGTGTGGGTTGGAATTTACATTACAGGTGAGGTGAAATGAAGGTGCTAGTTGAGACGACATGAGGAATGGGGATGATGAGGTTGTAATATTAATGAAAGAATGAGAAATGCATATGATGAGGTTGAAATATGTCAAATAAGCATTGTGTTAGTTCATTGTTTCCCAAACTTTTCTGGTACGTGATCCCTCTCAGTAGTAACAAAACAAACATGACCCCAACCTTTATAAGCCTTCTAAAACGCACTAATTTTCAGTGGCGCAGATACATTTAAAAGATTACTCACAGCAGAGAGAGTAATTAAAAGAAATATTTATTAATGTTCATCAATGTTTATTAATGTTTATCAGCAATGACTGATTTAGTAATGTATTTTAATGAGAAGGACGTATTTGCTTTTCTGATACAAGTTGGACCCTCAATGACCCAGATAAAGGCTCATGATCTCCAAAGGGGTCATGAGCCGCAGTTTGGGAACCACTGGATTAGTTGAAAGATTACGAGGAATGAAAGTGATAATGTTCAAAAAAGAAAAAAAAAAAAAAAGGAAAGATATAAAAGAAAGGAAATGAAGAATGAAGATGGTGAGATTGAAATATAAATGAAGTGAGAATTGTGTTGATTAAAAGAAAGCAAGGAATGGAGATTGATGAAGTTAAAATATAAATGAGAAAATAATGGAATGGAGGGTATATACGAGTATGTAAGAAAATGGGAAATGGACAAGATGAGGTTAAAATAACAAGTTAATTAAGGATTGAGTTGTCTGACAGAAAAAGGAAAGGAGTAGTGAAGATGATGAAATGTGGTGGGAAACTCATAATATAAGAATAATTATATAAAAATAAAAGGAAGGAAAAAATATTAAGAGAAGAATTACAAATATGAAGAGCATCTGAATTTAAAAATATGGGAGATGCATAATGTAAAGAAGAAAAGAGTATGTATTTGAAAGGATAATGGACCGAGAATTTGACAAAAAATAAATGTAAAAGAAAAATGAAGTAGTAAAAAGCAAAAAGGAAAAGATAAAAAGTTGGAAAAAAATTACCAGGAAAAATTTGAGCAGAACAGAAAAACTGGAGGAATGATATGAAGAATGACAACAACAACAACAACAACAATAACAACAACAACAACAACAACAACAACAACAACAATGAAACAGTGAGAAAGAAATTGGACTAAAAACAAGGGGATATAATGAATTTTACGAAAAGTGGAATGGATTGTGAGGAGAAAAAGATCTGTGACAACGGAGGAATAACAAATTAATAAAGAAATAGCGAGATGAAAACGTAGTATCGGTTAAAAGAAAACGGGATGGGAAAGAAAAATAGATAAATAAGGATGAGTGAAAGAGAAAACTGATAAACTTAGAATATCAACAACAAAAGAAATAACGAGTGAATAAATAAAAAAAAAGAAGAGAAAACTTATAAAGAAAAACAAGAAAAATAATAAAATTTGCGCAAATACGATTATGGTCGGCAAAGAATGGGAAGAGAAGAGTGAATATGTAAATAAATCAAGAAAAAAGAAAAAAAGAAAGAAAGAATGAAAGAATTAAATTAAAGAAAAGGAATTAAGAAAAAAGATGAAAGGGAGAGAAGAGAAAAGAAAATCAAAATCACTGCGCAAACCTATTATACACTGAATAATAATAATAATAATAATAATAATAATAATAATAATAATAAGAAGAAGAAGAAGAAGAAGAAGAAGAAGAAGAAGAAGAAGAAGAAGAAGAAGAAGAAGAAGAAGAAGAAGAAGAAGAAGAAGAAGAAGAAGAAGAAGAAGAAGAAGAAGAAGAAGAAGAAGAAGAAGATTGATGATGATGATGGTGATGAACAACAGCAACAACAACAATAGCAACAACAACAACAACAACAACAACAACAACAACAACAACAACAACAACAACAACAACCGCAACAACAGAGAGAAGAAAGAAACATCATAATAAAGGAAACGATGAATTTAGAAAGATGCGGGAGAAGAGGATGTTGATAAACCAAAGGAAGCCCACACAAAACTCTCATAATATCATCCTACACACACACACACACACACACACACACACACACACACACACACACACACATTTTTCCTCGCATCACGTTGTATGACAGGAGTGGAGCATCAGACAGATAGACAGACTGATAACAGATAATTTTACTGACCACAGGGACATAATTATCACCGTAACAAATGCATTATTTTTTTAGGTCCAGTTTACAAGTTTTAATCGTAGGTTATAAAGCAAATATTCATATAAAACAAAAATAAAAACAATCATAAATGTTATATGATATTAAGTAAAGACAGCTACGCTAACAGTAAGCAGATAAATGACTAAACAGCAGTTCTGACATCTTTCTTATACACAACAAATACAAAAATTGTAAGAAAAAGATCAATAGAATGGACAGGCATATTGTAGAACAGATAAAACAAACAACTAAGGAGGAAAAACTCTCTGCTTAGACATTCCTCAACATACGAGTGATTGATTGACTAAAAAAAGAAAAAAGGTAGGCGCCGCAGCATCGCAGTCACGAGGCGCTTGGTCCACAGAGGCGACGGGCACCGAAGCCTCCAGTGACAGACAGGCGAGCCACCAAAGAACCAAAACATATGAATACCGTCCACTATTCACTCCATTACTTTACCTTTGAATAAACGGAGATTCGTAACACTGAATCAGACTTGTGTTCCTTCTGAAACGTCTTATCGTCTTTCTCGCCAACCTTCAACAAGCTATAGTGAAAGTTACCGAGGTTTGCAAGTGTTTTTATGATTCTTGTGATGGATTAGCAACTTATCTGCATGCTTAATGGTAAAAACACCGATGAGAACCTGATTAATCATCTCTGCAGCCTTGAAAGAAAAATTGTTATTATAATCCAAACAAGAATGTAAGCTAACCAAACCTAATCTAACTTAACTTAACCTAACCTAACATAATCTAATTTGATCTAGTTTAACCTAATCTAACTTAACCTAACCTAACCATACAACAAAAACGTAACCTAACTTAATCAGACAGCAAGAATGTAACTTAACCTAACCAAACAAAAAAAAACGTAACCTAACCTAACCTAACCTAACCTAACCCAATCCAACCCTACTCGTACCTAACTAAACCAAACCAAAATTAATCAAACCTAACCTAACATAACCAAACCTAACTAACATAACCAAACCAAACCTAACTTAACCTAACATTCATGCTCCGCTAGTTACACCAAAATGTATCGTTCGAAGCGCCGCGGAACACGAAAATGCAGCGACGTTAAGAGACAAGAAGTGGTTAAAAATAATGGAGCGTGGAAGAAAAAGGGAGGGTAATGAAGAGAAATAAGAGCAAACCCGAGGGAGAGACAAGGAGGGAGAAATATTGCGTTTGCCCAACAGTGTAGTGAAAAGGAAGAATAAGATGAAGATACATGAAGATAGAATAAGCAGAATGGAGATTTAGTAAGAGAGAGAGAGAGAGAGAGAGAGAGAGAGAGAGAGAGAGAGAGAGAGAGAGAGAGAGAGAGAGAGAGAGAGAAATTTGAAACGCTCTGTCCTCTCATAAGAATAATTTCCCAAGACCACATAAATGAAAAAGTCAAGTTTTCATAAACGTTTCTCCCACTAGTGATACAGAGACCTTCCTAAACTATCCCTGGAACCATAAAAAAAAAAAAGAACACCTTTGAAAACCCCTAGTAACCGCCACTAGAACCTGTAGAAATTAGAGATAAGACGCTAAGGTGTTGAAGACTGCTACCATTAATTGACATACAAAGGAGAGGAGGAGAACATGGATGCATGGCGATGAGAGGGGTGAGAGTAAGACCTCCTGAGATGTATGGAAGTCAGCATGGTAACGTGGGTGAGTGAGAGGTGAGAGTTGGTCTTGGTGCATAACAAGCAGTGGTCAGATAATAAGCATGAACAGAATAATAATAAGAATAACAACAGGAATAATAATGCGATAAATACAATGATGGTAGTGATGAGTGTGATGATCAGATAAGCACTGCAATACTATGAGACTGATAGATAAATATACATGATAGTGATGCAATGTTCTTCCCCTCCTTGTCTTCCTCCTCCTCCTCCTCCTCCTCCTCGTAAAAAAATAAATAAATAAAAAATAAAAAATAAAAACATATGAAAGTAAGGGAACAGAATGATCATACAATACAGTGAAGGTAGCGATAAGTGTGATAAACGAAGAAGCAGGTGCAATAATATGATGAAATGACAGATAAACACATATACGTGTTTTCTCTGACCTTCTCTAACCTCATTCTCCTTATAACAACGTAAGAAAATAAGCGAAATTGCGAGAAGCCATCAGGCCTACACGTGGCAGTCAGTGCATGAAGCATGCATACCTATTTTCACCTATCATCCTCATCCATAAATTTGTCTGGTCCTCTTTTAAAGCTCCGTAATGACACAGCACTGACAACTTGATTACTGAATCTATTCTATTCACCTACCAAACTATTTGATACAGTTCCTTCCTATCTTTTTTTTTTCTTTCTTTCTTTCTTTCTTTCTTTTTAATTTAACTTTCTCAAGCTTCAACCCATTATTTCTTGTTCTATCCTGATTATTCATTGTGACAATTTTGCTTAAGTCACCCTTATTGTATCCTATATACCACTTAAAGACCTCCATCAGGTTTCCTCTAAACCTGCACCTCTCTAAGGAATGTAAAAAGCTTAAAAGCCACCCTCATTTCTTATGGAATATTCTTCATCCTCTGATCGTTTTAGTGATTCTCCTTTGTACAGATTCTATCCTTCCTGTATTATGGGAAAGAAGAAGAAAAGAAAAAGAGAAAAAATGCGCCATCTCGACCTCGTCAGGATTTGAACCTGGAATCTTCTAAACCGTAGTCATATGCGTTACCCGTTGCGTCACGAGGCCACGATAAAATTAACCACCTTGTTTATTTTATTTATTTATTTTTTATTCTTTTTTTTTATTTCTTGACATCTTTATTCTTTATCACCACTACCATCATACCACTTTATCATCGGAGGCACAAAAAATACCTAAATGCCCTTGTCCCTGTTGCATATTCTATTCACTGTAACATCTTACCCACCAGTGCACATAATCACCTCCACTACCACCACCACCACCACCACCACGACCATCACTACCATCACCACCACCTCTCCCTGACCCACCGCAATAGCAACGGACTCAGCGAGGGTCAGTGGAGTTCCCGAGACGCTTCTGTCAGGTTCATTGCTATACATGACACAACGAAGGCCACGCAGACAAGGTTAGCTTACTTGTCTTGCAGCACTCTGATGTGGTGGAGGTCATTAGTACTCTCAAAGGTGTCTTTTCGTGATCCTAATGATAATATAACACAGATTCTATGCCACTAAGGGAAGAGATACCCATGAACATAAGAACATAAGAAATAAGGGATGCTGCAAGAAGCGACCAGGCTTACACGTGGCAGTCCCTGTATGAAATATACATACCTATTTCCATCTATTATCCCCATCCATAAACTTGTTTAATCTTCTCTTAAAGCTCTCTAGTGTCCTAGCACTAACAACATGATTACTGAGTCCGTTCCACTCATCTACCACTCTATTTGAGAACCAATTTTTTCCTGTCTCTTTCCTAAACCTAAATTTTTCAAGCTTGAACCCGTTATTTCTTGTTCTACCCTGGTTGCTGATCCTAAGAATTTTGCCTACATCCCCCCTGTTATAACCCTTATACCATTTAAAGACTTCTATCAGGTGCCCTCTTAACCTACGTCTCTCTAAAGAATGTAAATTTAATAGCTTCAGTCTCGCCTCGTAAGGAATACTCCTCATTCCCTGTACCCTTTTAGTCATTCTCCTCTGTACTGATTCTAATAGACCTATATCTTTCCTGTAATGTGGGGACCAGAACTGTACAGCGTAGTCTAGATGAGGTCTGACCAACGCCAAGTATAACTTTAATATTACTTCCGGCCTTCTACTTTTAACACTCCTAAAAATTAATCTTTGTACCCTATTTGCCCTGTTTCTGGCCTCTATGCATTGTTTTCCCTAGACGGAGTTCAGAGCTAACTATAACTCCTAAATCTTTCTCGTACCCTGTACCTACCAGAGTTTGGTTGTTTAATGTGTACTTATTGTGTGGGTTTCCTCTACCTACGCTAAGCACTTTGCATTTATTGATATTAAATTGCATTTACCATCTATCCGTCCATTCATTCATTCTATCTAAATCTGCCTGCAAGGCGATGGCATCCTATTCTGACCTAATTAATCTACCTATCTTTGTGTCATCCGCAAATTTACTAACATCACTACTAATTCCACTATCCAAGTCATTGATATATATATTAGAAATAACAATGGCCCTAATACTGATCCCTGTGGCACCCCACTAATTACATGACCCCACTCGGATTTCGAGCCGTTTATTACAACTCTCTGTCGCCTATTACCAAGCCATGACCCTATCAAGCCTAACACCTTCCCATCTATCCAGTGTGCCCTAACCTTTCTCAGGAGCCTTTGACTGGGTACCTTGTCAAACGCTTTACTAAAGTCCAGATATAAGATATCATAACTATCACCATGAGAAGCTTACTTACCTGACTCATCTTCTCCATGGCGTGGTGTTGTTCTGAATGTTGAGTGTGAGCTCCTGCACTGACCTAATCGCTAATTCAACCAAGACACTCACTAGACCTACAAGTACAAAGAAAACTATTGCGTTCATTAATCACATTTTCACCAAATGTGTGTGTGTGTGTGTGTGTGTGTGTGTGTGTGTGTGTGTGTGTGTGTGTGTGAGTCCGCGTGCGTGCGTGCGTGCGTGCGTGCGCGCGTCAACAAGTAACTCGGTAAAGTTAAGGGAACACGCTACGGCTGCACGTGGCCTCGGGGCTCCTCTCCGTCCCCCTGGCCCTTGAGTCTGGCAGTGACACCCTCGCCCCGGGGCTCAGGGACACAGTTCACCTTCCCCAGGTTTCCACTCATCAACCAGCCAGAAGAGAGGATTAACACCTGGATAAGCAGTGCGTCATTAGTCATGGCCAGGAATCGAACCGGAGCCCGAGGACTGATCGCCAGGCACACCAGGCACTGCACGAGGGAGGCGCAGTCACACAAGGACACAAGGACACAAATAAAGTTGCCACACGCATCACAACTACAAACAGTGAAATAGCACACAGGCCAGGGACTGTCTATCAACAAACCAGCGCACAGCTTGAGGTTCCCGCAGGCATCACACCGCTAACTGGAATCTACTGGCCAAGCAGTGACACTGAGTTGCCTTCTCAAACACGTACACTAAAGTCGTCCTACGCATGTGAATAGATAAGAAACGCATGCAGTCTCATGGTCACTGTCTTCTACTGTGTTTTAACCCTGCTATTCGGTATATCCTTCTTTAATTACTAATCACTCTGAGACATCTTCACTTATTCTACAGCCACCTAAGATATTTAAATTCTTTAGAAATTTCAAAATCTATTCGTTTTAATCCCTCTCTTTACTGTCGATGTTTATAGAGCTTTCATGGATTACTACTGGCGCTGTTAATTGTTTCGTATCGCAGTGAAAGGGTTAAGATTCCCCTCAATTATAAATACTTTGATATGCTGAGTATGCTTCACATGTCTGGAGGGGTTCCACTCATACTGCTCTTCTAGACTGGGTGGAATCAAAAGCTTTTCGTCTCATCAACTCCTCTCCTCTAACTGACTGTCTTCAGCCTCTCTCTCACCGCCGCAATGTTGCATATCTAGCTGTCTTCTACCGCTATTTTCATGCTAACTGCTCTTCTGTTCTTGCTAACTGCATGCCTCCCCTCCTTCCGCGGCCTCGCTGCACAAGACTTTCTTCTTTCTCTCACCCCTATTCTGTCCACCTCTCTAACGCAAGAGTTAACCAGTATTCTCAATCATTCATCCCTTTCTCTGGTAAACTCTGGAACTCCCTGCCTGCTTCTGTATTTCCACCTTCCTACGACTTGAATTCCTTCAAGAGGGAGGTTTCAAGACACTTATCCACCAATTTTTGACCACTGCTTTGACCCTTTTATGGGACTGGCATTTCAGTGGGCATTTTTTTTATTAGATTTTTGTTGCCCTTGGCCAGTATCCTTCCTACATAAAAAAAAAAAAATGCTAAGACTCCATCACTCGCCATGTTAAATACCGAGACTCTCAGCAGGTCAAAGGATCTTAGATGGAGTAAAACAATCACGTTGAAAAGAAGACAATGGGAATGGAAGTGTACAATGGAGAAGTAGAACAGGAATACCAAAGAAGAAGTGGATGAAGGAAGATGTGAAACAGAAAAAGATACAAGAAGCAGAAGCAAACAGTATAACCACGTGGAGAAGTCTGACCCGAAACACCGTCCTCGTATCGAAACGGGACTCTGTTCAGAAGAAGAAAAAGAAGAAGAAAAGAAAGAGAAGAAGAAAACCCCAGTCTTATGGAAGGGGAATAAGGTTACCCAGCTAGTGCCCAAGGCAAGCGATACAAACCACACAACTGACCATACCTACGCACTAAGACCGAAAAATTCCTGACTCCGCACTCAGAATCTTTAACACAGGCCTGCCCTTTGCGATTCAGCGTTGGGAGAGGAACCACACATGGAGAGGAAGAGACGGGAGCTGGCTGGCCTGAGTTCCGGAGGGAGAATGGACGGCGTTAGTGAGTTTCTCGCCAATATCAACTATTTCACTGCTTCTTCCTCTCCTTTCCCGTTACCAAGAGTGAGGGAAATTCCATCTCATCTCGCTCTCCCATCTTCCCTTTTCACTGTGCCATACAGCAACGTATGACATCTTCATAAGCATGTACAAGAAAGACAGAATTAAAAAGAATAGATTTTACAATTTCTACCTAGTACAATGTTTGGAGAAGGCTGCAGAAAAGAAATGGATGTTTCAGAGTGGCTAACAATTAAGGAATGATGTGCCAAAAAGCAGTGAAAGGGTTAAATATCCAAGCCACAAAATCTATTACAGCTGGAGTGACACAGGTGGACTGAATGTAGAAGAAGAAGAAGAAGAAGAAGAAGAAGAAGAAGAAGAAGAAGACAACTTCAGGCCCGATTCACTGTTGAGGAGGAAGAGAATGAGCAAGAGCTATAAAAGAGAATGAGGATGTATTGAAAGAAATTTAAGAATGCCTGTTTAAAGAGGGTCAAGAGAGAGAGAGAGAGAGAGAGAGAGAGAGAGAGAGAGAGAGAGAGAGAGAGAGAGAGAGAGAGAGAGAGAGAGAGAGAGAGAGAGAGAGATGGAATTAAAGCAGAGTTGTAAAGAACAGCAAAGCACGATGCAATGCACATGAATAAAAGAAGGATTGCATATACTGTACGTGGCGGTAATACTGACACTAGAGAAACGGGAAGGGAGGAGGAGGAGGAGCAGGAGGAATACAAACGAATACAAAGGAACAAAGGAACGTGTTCGTTATTCATACACAAACAATGACAACCGGGGATTAGTTTCTAGATACTTGTCAAGACGGGTTTTAAATGAATCAACAGTATTTGCGTTAACGATGCTTGATGGAAGACAATTTCAGATATTTATGACACGATTAAAAAAAGAATGCTTGGTTTCATTTGTTTGAAATCGCTTACCTATTATTTTCAAGCCATTGTGTCTTGTAACATTAGATTGACTGAGTGTTAGGAAGAGTTCAGAACTAATATTTATGAATCCTTTAAAAATTTTATAAAGCAATTTCATATCTCCTCTTAATCTACGTTTTGATAGGGAGAATATATTTAGTTTTTTAAGGCGTTCCTCGTAGGATTTATTGCGAAGCCTAGGGATAATTTTTGCTGTATCTTTTCTAAATTCTACGCTGTATCTTTTCTATTTCCCAGTATCTTTCTGTAATGAGGTGACCAACATTGTACATTATATTCAAGATGAGGACATACAAGTGAGTTATACAAGGTCAGGATTATTTTCTCAGACTTGAAAGTGAAAAATCTTCCTATGAAGGCTATTGATTCATTGGCAATTTTGATGACCTCGCTTCGGTGCAATGTTTGCTTGGTTTAGGATATGTTGACACTAAAAGTCCCATATCTTTTCACAATCCACACTTTTGATGCGGTATTACCCATTTTATAATTTTCTTGTGGGTTGCTACTTCCGATGTATAATACGTGGCATTTATCAAAATTAAAGTTCATAAGCCATTTTTCAGACCATTCAGTGAATGTTTATGTCATTTTGCAAAATTTGACGTTGGTTTGGTGAGTCAGTCTTGTTAACAATCTTAGTATCATTTGCAAATTTTGACAGTTTACTTACGATCCCTTCGTCAATGTCACTGATATATATATTATGAAGAGGATTGGTCCTAAGACTGATCCTTGAGGAACACCACTACTTACATTGATTCAATTTGAAGATTTGCCGTTAATATCTACTCGCTGTTTGCGGTGTCAACCAATCCTCTATCCACGCAGCGAGGTCACCTGATATGCCGTGAGCCTTAACTTTATGTAGGAGGCCCTTATGGGTAACTTTATCAAATGCTTTCTGGGAGACAAAATAAACTATATCTACTGGCCTGGTATTATCATACATATTATACACGTCGTGGAAGAAATCAAGTATATCCGTTAGGCATGAGCGTTTATTTCTAAAACTGTTGAGTGTCCTTTATAATATTATTACTTTTCAGGAATTCTACTGTTTTATCCCTTATCATTGATTCCATATGTTTACCCACTACTGATGTGAGGCTTATGGAATAGTAATTTTGAGTTTGAGATTTGTCACCTTTTTTTAAAAGATAGTGCAACATTTCCAAGTTTTCATTCATAAAGGACTTGTCGTGTTTTTAACATGTTGAACAATATGGATGGAGGGTTGGCAAGCTTTTTTTTTTTTAACCTTCTTCAATATTCGCGAGGAAATTTTATCTGGTCTTGGTGTTTTGTTTATTTTGATTTTATTGATCGCATGTAAAATTTCACTCTCCTGGAAAGTACACGTGTTCAAAAAGAACTTATTTAGGGTTTGAGTGGGTGGTAGATATTCAGAACATTTTTTTTTTTTTTTTTTTTTTGTGAATACGGATGCAAAATAGTCGTTTAGATTCTTAGCCATTAGGATTTCGTCATCAGTATGTTTGCCAGTTTTTAAGATAAGGCGGCCAATTGTAGAGGAGGAGGAGGGCAGGAGGAGGAGGAAGAGTACATTTCTAAGGTGTCATACGGTAAGCTTTTCCATCATAAAATTCTATCCGTTCTCGCATACGAAACCAACACGTTACAATACTTTTTCCCCAACAACAATAACAACATCAACAACAATACACACACACACACACACACACACACACACACACACATGAGGGAGGGGTAGAGTGACTGTAATTAATGGCAACAGTAATGCATTTATCACCATTACGGGCCCCCCATTCCCATTGCGCTCTCCATTAAGGCATTAGTTTGTCATATTTACCATCGCTCTGACATATTAGTATTCGCATGCCCCCCTCGTAATTAAATTGTCCCCCCAACTGTGAGTATCAAGTTATTTCCCCCCAAACAGATGGCAATCAGACTGGTGGACAATGAACAACGCCCACGTACAAATTCTAAGGGAGGAAATTACCCTTGATGATTTGTATTGGTGAGGTTGCCAAGTGGTGCGCTGATTCTTGAGATGATGCAACACAACACAGGCTTCCTTTGGTGCCAGCTGGGATTGTGGTCAGCGCTGTATCGGTGCATTGCTTCGTTTACTTTAAAAAGGATGTAGTGCAGGATAGTGGGGTCTCTCTAGTCTAGGGCGTTTCCATGTCTCTGGTGATGCTTTTAATAAGGATGCTGATCGTTGAGGGAGAAACACGCACTCACCCCACTCACTGCTTTTAATGTACACTACTAAAAGTCATTGTGGTGTTCAGGAGTAATCCTAGTAATACTTCAACAATGGTCCCTCATCTAGACCACTTTGAGCAGGCTGGGGTTGAAGTTAGTGGAGTTCCCCCAGTGTTAAACTATTCTGGTGATAGTTTAACAAGAATTCTGAGTCATCGATAAAAAAGAACATCCTGGCATCCTGACTATTCATCTCTGTTACGTTTTTTTTAACCCTCTCAATCCTAGACAGGTCTTTAGAGACTTATCTTTGTACTGCAGTCTCTTAAATCATTTTGTAGCTGAGGAAGGATGATTTTCTTTTCTCTTTTGTGTCCATGCAAGCAACATTTTAAAGAGTGACCACAGCAGTAAAAGGGTTAAAACTGTCCCTATGAGAGCCTAAAATGATTAAGAATACAGCTTCATCCTCGTCAAACCTTACGCCCTCACTTGCTTCCTCTGTCCCACAATTTTGCAATCCCAGTTGTTACCGAACCTGGGCAGGACAGGTTCCTCACGTCGCCAGAAGAGTAAATCGTGTTTTCTCAGGAGTTATTTTACAAATGTTATTATCTCCATCTTCTCTTCCTCTTTCTTTGCGTTCTTTTCCTCCTCTACGAAGCTACATGTCACTGAGAGAGAGAGAGAGAGAGAGAGAGAGAGAGAGAGAGAGAGAGAGAGAGAGAGAGAGAGAGAGAGAGAGAGAGAGAGAGAGAGAGAGAGAGAGAGAGAGAGAGAGAGAGAGAGAGAGAGAGAGAGAGAGAGAGAGAGAGAGAGAGAGAGAGAGAGAGAGAGAGAGATGCACCTCTCACTTAGCTCTCATGGCAAACATTTTCGTAAATTAGACGCATTAGAGAATAACCTTATGAAAGAAATAAGCACTGAAGTAAATAGAGAAGTCAATAAAATCTAAGGATATAAACACTCTCTCTCTCTCTCTCTCTCTCTCTCTCTCTCTCTCTCTCTCTCTCTCTCTCTCTCTCTCTCTCTCTCTCTCTCTCTCTAGTACCTTATCAGCAGGTCTGGCAGTTAACAAGACCACAGGACAGCGCACACATCACCTTGGCCTCAATACGCAGCAGACCCTTCACACTCACACTGTGGTTGCTATTCTTAATTAAGCGTCTTGACACTTCTCCTTGACTACTTTTACACGCCTGTAGTGGAGGATTTAAGGTTTTCAAGAGTGTTTTCATAGTTCAAAGGAGAGTTTAACAAATATTCCGCAACTAAAACTGAGAAAATGCCACTGATGTCATCACATAGATCAGCTGGGTCACCAAGAGTGTTTCTGCCGTTAATAATGTCAAAACCTTGTCAATCTGTCATCAAAACCATAAAAACAACCTTGAAAACCTGTGTGACTTCAACCCGAGCCTTTCGAAAGTAGTGGAGGTGCGGCGCAGTGTTTCAGAATATGGACATCCTACATCTGTCACGTTGCAAGGCGTCACGTGCGTGTATCCTCTGAAGAGGCAGCGAGGAGACACAGCACTCAGAAACACTGTATCTTGTCTCTACTATGTACTATTAACGTGCTCTATTTTGCTGGAGGCCATCGGCGTTCTCAAGGATGTGTTTTTGTGCCTTTCATCATTTTAGTGGTAGTTTAACTCGGAATCTGTGCCACAAATTACCTGACTAGTAATTTGTTTCATCGTGTCCAGCGTTTGAAAATTGTTCTAATGGGGAAGAAAACGTTTCAAAACACGAGCCACATTCTAGTAAGTCAATTGACCGTCAGCCAGCACAGAGAGAGAGAGAGAGAGAGAGAGAGAGAGAGAGAGAGAGAGAGAGAGAGAGAGAGAGAGAGAGACGCTACTGATTTTTCAAAGCGTAACAATGAAATAAAACATAAGTAACTATCCAATTTTCTTTAGCTAGTGTGAGACACACACACACACACACACACACACACAGAGAGAGAGAGAGAGAGAGAGAGAGAGAGAGAGAGAGAGAGAGAGAGAGAGAGAGAGAGAGAGAGAGAGAGAGAGAGAGAGAGAGAGAGAGAGAGAGAGAGAGAGAGAGAGAGAGAGAGAGAGAGAGAGAGAGAGAGAGAGAGAGAGAGAGAGAGAGAGAGAGAGAGAGAGAGAGAGAGAGAGAGAGAGAGAGAGAGAGAGAGAGAGAGAGAGAGAGAGAGAGAGAGAGAGAGAGAGAGAGAGATGGTGCTGGTGGAGGAGGTGGAGGAGGAGGAGGAGGAGAGAGAGGCTGGGAGTCAAACCGGACGTGGGTCATCACTAGAGACCGCAGTTCTCCTCCTCCTCCTCCTCCTCCTCCTCCTTACCTTCACATACAGCCATTGCCTCACTCATAAGCCATCTCTATCTCTCTCTCTCTCTCTCTCTCTCTCTCTCTCTCTCTCTCTCTCTCTCTCTCTCGTTCACGTATCGACTATCATTAAATTTCAGGGAACAAAATAGAAATAAACCACAAACAAAAACAAGTAAGATAACAAATCATTGGGAAAGAAAACTGCAAACAACAAACAACGATGCCAAACAAACAGTTAAACAAGAGGAACTAGCAGCAAACACGAATGAAGAAAACAAGAACAAAATAATAATAAATAATGCAACGTAGAAGAAAGATCAATAGTCAGCGCAGTGTTAACAAGAGAATGATTAATGATAGTAACTTGAGTACCTGATAAGAGAGAATGATGAGAGGAGAGTGAATGCAGGACAACAACAACAACAACAACAACAACAAGATGATGATGATGATGATGATGATGATGACGGCGAAGAAGAAGAAGAAGAAGAAGAAGAAGAAGAAGAAGAAGAAGAAGAAGAAGAAAAACAAGATGATGATGATGATGATGAACGACAACAACAACAACAACAACAACAAAAACAACAACAACAAGACAAAGAAGAACAAGAACAAGAACAAGAATTCACAGCCTCTTTAATCACGTTGGTCTGTGTCTTCAGTTTGTCTTCTCTCTTATCATTCATCTTCACATTACTATCGCACCTCGTTTATTATGCCTCCCTCCCTCTCTCTCCGTCTCCTCCTCCTCCTCCTCCTCCTCCTCCTCCTCCTCCTCCTCCTCCTCCTCCTCCTCTTTCTCTTCCTCTTCCTCCTCCGCCTCCTAATCCACGGCCCCCTGCGTACTGCTAACATCTAAGATAAATAGTCAATATTCCTTGTGTGTGAGTGTGTGTGTGTGTGTGTGTGTGTGTGTGTGTGTGTGTGTGTGTGTGTATAGAAACACTAGCAGGCAGCCTCCTCCTCCTCCTCCTCCTCCTCCTCCTCCTCCTCCTCCTCCTCCTCCTCCTCCTCTTCTTCTTCCTTCTCCTCCTTCTCTTCCTCTTCCTCCTCCTCCTTTCTACTTGATCCCTGCCTCAGCCCAATACGCAGACGGAGAGAGAGAGAGAGAGAGAGAGAGAGAGAGAGAGAGAGAGAGAGAGAGAGAGAGAGAGAGAGAGAATATAGCGAAAGATAACCAAGGTCAAAAGAAGCACTATAACACCTCATGACTCTCTCTCTCTCTCTCTCTCTCTCTCTCTCTCTCTCTCTCTCTCTCTCTCTCTCTCTCTCTCTCTCTCTCTCTCACGTCACGCACAGACGCAAAATAAATGCCAAAAAGGGTAAAAATTATAACACAAAAAAAAATAACACTATCATCACTGGCATGTCTGCGGTCGACGGCTTCCTTTCCTCGGAGTATTTTTTTTATATATTTATATTTTCCACTGACGCATCTAACTCAAAATCTGTCAAGCGAAAGAGAGAGATGGCGGGAAAAAAAAAATGAACTATCTTATCTATATCAGTATTTCTCTCTCTGTTTGCTTCTTTTTTTATATTTCATTTCTCTCTCTCTCTCTCTCTCTCTCTCTCTCTCTCTCTCTCTCTCTCTCTCTCTCTCTCTCTCTCTCTCTCTCTCTCTCTTCTCCTTTCTTTGTGTGTCTGTCTGTCTGTATCTGCCTGTCTGTCTGTGTCTGTTTTTCTCCTTTTCATTTCAGATTTATTGTACTTTTAGTTGCATGGCTGTTAGAATATTGACGTGAATATATTATCTAAGAACATATACTAATTATACTACTACATATTTTATATGATATAGCTTTTTTACATATAATTCATTCGCACTGTGTTAGCGTTCCTTTCTAGTCCGCTGATATACGTAACAAAGATGTGGTTATTGTAATTAATAACCTTTCATGTTTGAACAGAGAACCTAAACCTGAATCTGAATCTGAATCTCTCTCTCTCTCTCTCTCTCTCTCTCTCTCTCTCTCTCTCTCTCTCTCTCTCTCTCTCTTAAAGATTCTACGTATTGTATGATTTTCGTTTTTTGTCTTCTTTTCCCTTTTTAATTTTTATTTTTTTTTTATTTTTGCATTGCTGGAAACTCGAATCCTTCTTTCTCTCTTTCTTTCTTTCTTTCTTTCTTTCTCTCTTTCTTCCTCCGTGCGTGCGTCGGATATGTATAAGCGAATGATAAATAAATAATGAAAAAAAATATATGGACGGACGAATGGAAAAGAAAAAAAAATATTAATCTGATCGTCATCTGTTTTCGTCGGTTTTCTTTTATCACAGGAATTGCAGCGGGAACTTTTTTATTTTATTCTTTTTATTTATTTTTTTTAGGCGAATTTCGGACTTCCACGAGAGAGAGAGAGAGAGAGAGAGAGAGAGAGAGAGAGAGAGAGAGAGAGAGAGAGAGAGAGAGAGAGATTCAGTGTGTCTAAGCCCTCTCCGTAGTGATTACCAATGTTTATGTATACAAAGATAAACAAGCATAGGAATGAGTGTACACAAAGATAAATAAACCAAGATATTTCCTCTTTATTTGTGGAAGTAGTAACTTATCAGCCCGTTCTCTCTCTCTCTCTCTCTCTCTCTCTCTCTCTCTCTCTCTCTCTCTCTCTCTCTCTCTCTCTCTCTCTCTCTCTCTCTTATATTCCATTTTCGTGTCTTTGAACGCCCTCCTTTATGCATAAAATAAATTAATAAACAAATGGATCAGTATATAAATGAATAAACAAGAACTATAAAAAAAAAATCTGAAGGATACAATAAAGTTATTTCTGTAATTTGTCATTAGCCACTTTCATACACTCGAAGCCGCGGTAAATGTCAGTTACTATCACTTCGTTCTTCATTCCTTCCTGTTGCAAGTACC
>NC_087158.1:13238299-13248299 GCF_035594125.1 Scylla paramamosain
ACAGATCAACAAGATTTCTGCATTATTAACTTTAGAAACACTCTTGAGAACCCGGCTAATCATCTTTGTGGCCTATGAAAATAGTTGCGGTGAGAGAGCGTTGCAGAATACAGGCCTTAATCCAACCCAAGCTTCCCTCTTCTATAATATACGAGGTGAATTCGGTTTAGATGCACAGGCTGTCTTTGGAATAAGGAAATGAAATCTCTGGTAATTGAGGCTTAACTTTCTCTCTCTCTCTCTCTCTCTCTCTCTCTCTCTCTCTCTCTCTCTCTCTCTCTCTCTCTCTCATTCTTATCTACTCATCTCACATCCTCTCTCTCTCGCCTTCCTTCCTTCCTTTCCTGTCTTCCTTCTCTTCCTTAACTATATCCTCTCTACTGTATCTCTCTCTCTTTCATTCCTATCACTCCACGACCCTCCTCCTCCTCCTCCTCCTCCTCCAACAGACCACTCCAATCATGCCAACTTCCCTCTGTCCCTCCCTCGCCCCGCCTCTCCTCGCCTCTCCTCTCCCTTCCGTATACAACACAGCAAGTCAGTCAGGCAGCGAGTCGTCCACACATTCCCCGTCCCTCCCTCAGCCTGAGGGTGAGGCCCACAGACGGGAAGTAATAGAAGTTGAAGAGACGATGACCTACGCTACAGCAACTTGTCAGCTACTTAACCTAATCTAACCTAACGTAATCTAACCTAATCTAACCTTGCCTTACCTAACTAACTGGTTTGCTATGAGTACTTTTCAGCGGTTCAGAACAGTTGGTCTCTGAGTGTGAGTATTGAGAAGGAAAGTGAGTGTGAGTATTAAGAAGGAAAGAAGGAAGGTTTGTAGAAGTGGAACATCAAAAAGAAAAAAAAATACATTAGAGAAGTACATACAGTGAAGTAAGGATAAACGAAGGTAAAAGAAAGAGAGCGTCAAAAAAAGAAAGGAGAAAAAATACACAGGAAATAAAGAAGTGTAAAACATGTAAAATAAAACACACACAGCATTAAGAGAAGAAGGAGGAAATACACAGAAGCACAGAATATCCAGAGGGAAGCACACAAAGCATCAAGAAGTAAAGAAAACTCGTCTAAAAATAAATAAATAATAATAACTTGATAAAAGGCTTTGAGTAGAGCCATCTGGCATTCCCTGGAGCCTTGTCAGACGCCGCCGGGATACCTCAGCGAGACTCCTGCCATCCTCCACTCCCTTACCCCCCTCCCTTACACCACTGTTCACTTCAATCCCCCTCTCTCTTCCCTTACACCCCCTGTGCCTCCCCCACTCTTTTCCCCTCCCCTCTCTTCCTTACCAGTACATCCCCGTGCCGCCCCGTCTCCCTTCCCTCCCCTTCCTTACTTCCCAGTGCCTCCCCCAGTCCCTCCTTCTCCCCCTCCCTTCCCTTACCAGTGCACCCCCGTCCATAGTTATGATGTTGCTACACACACACACACACACACACACCTCACTTAATATAACCGTATATTTAATTAGACCATCATGCGCAGTTCCTAGAAATTAAAGAACATACCGATATTGCATAGTTCTCTCTCTCTCTCTCTCTCTCTCTCTCTCTCCTCTCTCTCTCTCCTCTCTCTCTCTCTCTCTCTCTCTCTCTCTCTCTCTGATGTTGTTGATGATGATGATGATAATAATAATAATAATAATAATAATAATAATAATAATAATAATAATAATATCAAAAGAAAGGAATGGAAGAGTGTCACATTTCTCTCCCTAAAATAATAATAATAATAACAATACCATAAGGACGTAATAGAATAGTATCACGCTTCTCTCAATAATAATAATAATAATAATAATAATAATAATAATAATAATAATAATAATAATAGTAATAATAATAATAATAATAATAATAATAATAATAATAATAATAATAATAATAATAACAATAATATAAAAAAGATGCAATGGAATGGTGTCACTCCTTCAAAACAGCAAACAACATTTCTCTTTAATACAAGGAGCTGACCATAATGACTTCTGGCACCGATCTGACATGGCGCTACTGAGGCGGCACCGACCGACCTTCAACTTCCCAGCGTCACCGGCAAGCAGAGAGCGCCAGCACGTCCCCGCGGCTTAAATGTGGCCGGGAGCACCAGAATACAAGGAGAAAAAGAAGAGAAATATTACAGCAACCGTGTAGAGAAAAAGAGGACATTACTGGGATGCACCTGTTTGAAAATACATAGTGAGGAGGTAGCGAGAATAACAGAACATGGATTTGGGTTAATAAGAGAAAACGAAAGAAAGAGAGGAAAACAGAAGACACGAACAGTGAAAAGAGACGCGTACAAGGAAGCAAAGGGAACAACAGACATATTTAAGTTAATAAGAGAAAAGAAAAGGAGAGAATAAAACAGAAGACATGGACAGTGAGAAGGGGCACGTCAAGGAGTGTCGTTTCAAAGGCAATACTCCCGACCAACACTTCAACTCGGCTCATCTTGACTCACCTGCCCAGCACACTGTCACTGTGGCCCCGCAAGGAGAGGCGGCGTGGCTTGTTTGTATTCATGCACACCACCTTCTCTCATGTGGACTACGACCGGTATTCTGAGATGCTGTTTACTTTCTCACCGCGACTATTTTCCAAGGCCACAGAGATGACTGGCTAGGTTCTCAGGAGTGTTTCTCCAGGTAATAATGTAGAAATCCTGTTCATCTGTCACTAGAACCATAAAAACACAGTCAAAAATCGTGTAACTTCAACTAGAACGTTTTGCAAGTAGTGGAGGTGAGGTGTAGAAGTGTTTCAGAATATGGTCCTGTTTTCAAAGGGCACAGATGTAAATAGTCGCACTCTCATTGGTGTTTTTCTTTGTGGTTATGAGAAATTCTTGTTAAACTTTCACTACAATCATAAGAACATTCTTGAAAACCACCAACACTAGCAGTAGAGCTTGCTGAAAATAGTGAGAAGAGGTGACGAAGCGTTTAGCGATAATGACAATACGACCCACAACCTTCCTCCTACAGTTCTGAGTTATCCTTTTGGCTTTCTCTTTAGGGACTAGCACCTCAGTAGGCCTTTTTTTGTGCCCTCTCTCTCTCTCTCTCTCTCTCTCTCTCTCTCTCTCTCTCTCTCTCTCTCTCTCTCTCTCTCTCTCTCTCTCTCTTCCTTTTTGTCGCCCTAGGCCAATGTCCATCACGTATAACACACACACACACACACACACACACACACACACACACACACACACACACACACACACACACACACACACACACACACACACACACACACACACACACACACACACACACACACACACACACACACACACATCAGCAGCAGCAGCAGCAGCAGCAGCAACAGTAGCAGTAGCAGCCCGCGACCTTTCTAGCTAAAACAGGTCTCAGATCTGGTATTTTCTGTTCCCTGGCGTGTTACTATGCAAGAAAAAAATGAGGAAAAAAGAAGAAAATGAGATAAAGAAAAAAATGTGAACCTGTGGATCCTTGAGCAGGCTACCAACTAACTCACCTGCCAGCGATCAGGATGGCGAGTGGTGAATTTTGTTGGCTGCTTTACTGTATATTTCGCAATCCAAGACCACGAGAGTTTGTGTCTGTTTTGGCTCGCTGAGCTGGAGTGGTGTAGGTATCTGAGGCGCGCTACTCTTCTGAGCTGCACCCCCTCCACTACTTTCAAAAGGATTTAGTTTTAGTTTTAGTGACAGATTAATAAGATTTCTACATTGTTAGCAGAACCCGGCAAATCCTCTCTACGGGCTTTGAAAATAGTCGCGGCGATTCTGATTACGGGTATTTTCAGTAAGCTACACGGATTTTAAGAGTTTCTATGGTTCTAGTGACAGATTAACAAGATTTCTACATTATCAACAGGAAAAGCATTCTTGAGAACACGGCAAATCATCTCTGTGGAGTTTGAAAATAATCGTGGTGAGAAAACAAAGCGTTTCAGAACACGGGCCTACGAGCAGCACGAAACGTTATCATTAGCTTTGTGTGTTTGTCATTCCTGTGCAGATAAGAGAGTTGACCCAGTTTCTCTTTATGATTTCAATGCAGGTGCATTCTGTTCGCTGACGCAGAGGAGGCAGTGTTTTGCCGGCACGGGACGACTCGTGCATTATACCAATCAACCCAAGACGCTTCGCTCAGAATTACACTTCATGATTACTCAAGAGGAACTTTAAGCCTTTCACCTCCTCACAACATTTTCCTCAGTCACCTGCAACTCTCTGGACATATTTTTATACTATGGTCTCTTAGATATTGTTCCCGCAGCCTAGAAAAGGCGGACAGGAACAATTAGGGGAACCTCACTAGAAACGACGACTCAGAATAGAAATTAAGTAGAGAAATAGCCAATAAAAGGCAACATTAACGTCTTAAATAGTACTTTTGTAGCCAAGGAAAGATAAAAATAACTTCTTGAATAATAACTTTAGTACTTTACTCTAGAAAAGTAAGTTCTTCTCTATTCTCTCATTTGTTCTGTGCCCACGCAAATCATTTCTTTCATTGATGTGAGTTAATAAAAGGAGGACCACAGCTTAAAAGAGTTCAGCCATGCAAGGAAACCCGCAACACTGAAAGAGGACACTCAACACTTAGCACTGGCGCGCATCTCTCATTCACTGCAGTCTCAGAAAAGTTCCTGAGGAGAACTACTGAGAAGGTGGCCAGACAGAAGGACACGTTCCCATAAGTCTCGGTGTTTTATCTCAATTCCTTTTAAATCCTCCCACTGCTGGACCACCTTCCAGTAATCACCTACAACTTATTATACATTTCTGTACTACGGTTTCTTAAATAATCATGTAGCCTACCAAAAAATAACCTCCAAATCTTCCTTTTTCTGCACCCAAATAATTTATCGCAGTGCTCTGAGTGAAAGGGCTAACAGGTTCCGATCAAAGTTACTGAGGGATTCCACGGGTGTTTTCATGATGCTGGTGATAGATCAATAAAGATTCTATACCTAAAAAAAAAAAAAAAAAAACACCCATGAAATCCCAGCTAACCATATCTTTGGCCTTTAAAAATAGTACTTAGGAGAGAAGAAGACGTTTGAAAATGCGGAATACAGAGCATAAGGATTCTATAACACTGAATAAACACCCATGAGACACCAACTGACCATGTCTTTAGGCTTTAAAAATAGTACCTATGAGAGAGGAAAACGTTTCAAAATGCGTGAGAGGAGCAGCGCGCGGCACATACCTCGGCTTGAAAGAGAGTAGGGACGGAGAAATATCCAACTGGGTGATCAGGGACGACAAGGAAGGGCGGGGCCAGGATGTTCTTGAGTCCGCGAGTCAGTGCCAGCGCCAGGAGACCGATACCGAAGGACGTAGCCCCAGACTGCCACGAGGTGCCCGTGTAGAAGTCCCAAACGTTCCACACGCCGCGCCAGTGGTTGACAACGCACACGCAGTAGATGAGCGTGTAGAGTCGTGATATCAGCAGGTGGAGGATGGGGCGTCGCGAGTGGTCACAGAGGGAGGTGAGGGGCCCCTGGATGAGGCAGAAGAGCAGGCCGGACAGCACCCCGATGCCCAGCGAGGTGAACGTGGAGTACAGTTTGTTCTCCGGGAAGAGGTAGGTGTCCATGAGCTGCAACACCCGCGCCAGTAAAACACCACCAGGGGCGCGAACACAAAGATGGATAACAGCGAGTCCAGCACCCCCAAGAGTCCCATGAAAGGCTTGCCCCAGTTCCCGCCCCCACCAGCGCCCCCACTCTCCCCCATCGTTCGTAGCACACTCGGCAGCTCCTCCTCCCTTTCACTAAACGTTCACCTATTGACCACAGGTGCGTTTTTCAGTGTTTTTTTTTTTCTTTCTTTTCTTTCTCTTCTGTTTCTTCCTCAGCGTAGCTCTTTCACACAAACACTGGCAAGGCCTTCAGGAGATAGTCTTTAATTTGCGTGCAGTGAGTGTGAGGGTCGTGGCTCGCCCCTGCTGAGAGGTTTCTCGGCGCAGAGGAGAGTGTGGCAGGCTTGGTGCTGGGATGACAGAGACGGACTTTGAGGCTCCTGCCATAGGATGTCCTCATTCGCCTGGTGGGAACGAGGGTCGCTCACTAGCAGCCTCCACTGTGGCTAACAACACTCCGGCCTCCCGCTTCTGTGATCGCCTCGTCTCGCGCGCTGGCCACGCCGTGGCTCCTTGGGGCTGCTGTGCTACTAAATGTTAGGCATGACCACATGGGAGACGCCGCGAGCCACCAAAAATCCTGTCCCTTCACACCAATTACATAAAAATCTTTCCATGTGAGGCTGAGTGTTTTGGTCTCAGAAGTGTAAAGGCACGGCCAAGTTCGTCACTTGCTGCCCCGTGTATCGCTCACACGCAAAGTTTGTGTGCTGCAGTGGTACCGGTGAGGCGCGGGCGTGACGGAGAGAGAGAGAGGGAGAAGGGTCTTGAGTAGAATGGGCGGCGCACGCGAGTGGTGCTTCCCGAACCGTGGCTGCGCGGCGAGTGCGCGGCGAATGAGGTGCCGGCGGTGCAGCAGGAGAGAGAAGGCCGTGCGGGTGGGTTACTAACGTGACAGCGCTCCGGGTGATTCAGGCTGGCGGGGCTGCTGGCTGTGTGCAAACGTGTTATACCGACACACCAAATGGTTTCTTCATATTAACACCTGTAGTTGTGACCTCCTTCCTTCTCTTCCTCCTCCTGCTCATCTAAGTTTTTTACATGTTTCCCTGTTCGTCTATATACTGAGTAAACAATTATACTAATCGACTCAGGACTCTCCCTTCTTCGTTCTGACACAACACGTCACATCTTCCCCTCGGGCCGCCTCCCTCCCGACCTTCGACTTGGTGACCGAACAGCTCCCAGTGTGACAAGCTCTTCCGGCGGGGCGAGGCGCGTGCAGAAACGATGACTGGCACACCACGCCAACAACAACTGCTGCTGCTGCCGCTGCTGCTGCTACTGCCACTGCTACTATTATTACCACTTCCACTACTTCTATTATCACCACTATTGCCACCACTACTGCTACTACTACTACTACTATTATTGCCTCTGCCCCTGCTAAACTACTAGTAAATGTATTTATACTAGCATGTACGATCATCACCACTTATTAGCAAACAGAAATCAGGTCATGATTCATCCTTTTCTTCCAGGAAGCGGCACAAGACATGAAAAGGCTATACTTGACGCAAGTTTGGCGCACCATGACAAGACGCATGACACGCCTGGAATGCCTTGAGGCCTGACGTGTACATTGCTTGCTTCACGACGAGCAGCGCGTACCTCTCAGAGCCCCAGCCGCATACCGCTCATCGATGCAGCACACTCAGCTGTCATTGGAACAAAACAGTGGGATGGGGAGGAAGGAAATCTTAGCCCGTATTCTAAAATGTTTTAGTCTTTCATAGGAACAGTTTACAAAGCCCACAGAAGTTATTCATTCGCTTCTCATGGATTTTTTTGACCATTGATGATGCAGAATATATCAGTAACATCTCCTACAGCTGCATCTCAATAGTTGCGAATACACTCTGTTTGGCAGGGCTAATATATGTGGCAGAAGTGTCTAGGGTTTTAAAGATAAACAAAGCCTTTAGATTAACACCATACAGAGATGAAGGTAGCTGCGATCCTCTCTCTCTCTCTCTCTCTCTCTCTCTCTCTCTCTCTCTCTCTCTCTCTCTCTCTCTCTCTCTCTCTACTATAAGATTATTGAAACACATTTAGTAGTAGTAATAGCAGTGATACTAGGAGTAGTATTAGTAGTAGTAGTAGTAGTAGTAGTAGTAGTAGTAGAAGAAGAAGAAGAAGAAGAAGAAGAAGAAGAAGAAGAAGAAGAAGAAGAAGAAGAAGAAGAAGAAGAAGAAGAAGAAGAAGAAGAAGAAGAAGAAGAAGAAGAAGAAGAAGAAGAAGAAGAAGAAGAAGAAGAAGAAGAAGAAGAAGAAGAAGTAGTAGTAGTAGTAGTAGTAGTAGTAGTAGTAGTAGTAGTAGTAGTAGTAGTAGTAGTAGTAGTAGTAGAAGAGAGAGAGAGAGAGAGAGAGAGAGAGAGAGAGAGAGAGAGAGAGAGAGAGAGAGAGAGAGAGAGAGAGAGAGACAGACAGACAGACAGAGACTGACATAAACTAAGACAAACAAACAAAGAACAAATCTTACTCCAGCAGTTTCCAGTTATAAAAAAAAAAAAAAATCCCACTTCGAATTACGAGTAACAGCGTGTATTGGATAATGTATGACAGCAACACCGCCACCGCCACCACCGACACTAGAGCCGCCACGCCCCCTCAACGCCGTACCTCACCATCTTCCTTACTCATGCCACCACAGCCGCTCCTCATACGGTTTAGGTTGTCAGTTTGTTGAAGAGCAGGAATTTACAAAGAGTTGAGGGAGATGAGATACAAAGCAGTGGAAGTACATAAAATAGTAAAAGGCTATATATATTTTCATAGACATTCATCACTACTAATACTCATGACACCAGAGATAGAGAGAGAGAGAGAGAGAGCTTCGGTGCTTGCCACAATACTTGCTTCACTAACCACACTCGACTCGATTCCTCAGTTCGAACCAAACGCACTGCTTCGAAGCAGTGTCTCGGGAATGAGTTACGCGCTGAACCCAAAGCGTCATTTCACTTATTTAACTATTCGCGTCTTGCTATTAGCTGTTAAGTTACGTCATATCACATGATGCGCCGAGAAACTTATCATGAAGCGCACTCATATGTATGTAGCACGTAAACAAAGTCTCATCAAAGATATAAACATTCATTCGGCCTTTACTAAATATTTTCTCTCTGGTTAATGGCAAGTTTGTTTGTTTGTTTATTTGTTTGTTTGTTTTTCTCTCTCTCTTATTTCAGCCAAACATTACACAGCTCCTGAACAGATACAGACCATTTTTTTTCTTTCTCTCTCTCTCTTTTCAGCCAAACATGACAGCTCCTGAACAGATACAGACCAGTTTTTTTTTTTTTTTTTTTTTTTTTTACCTAACTTTGGCTATTACGGTTTCTCCTTAAGTTTAATAAGACGTGCCAGCAATGAGAGAGATGGAGCATTCTAGCTTTTATTTAGTACTACCTCTACTGGTTACACTTGCTTCAACAGAATCGCTTAGGGTCACTCAGTTAAGAAGTGTCATATAGTTATTAGCAGTTAAAGGGTTAAAATAAAAAAAATAATAATAATAACCGGTGAGGAAGGTGTAACGAGCACCACCTGTCTGCTGAAATTGTGAAGATCAGCACTACAGGGAGTCAGTAGCACCATACTCACCATCACCAAAAGAAAGAAAAAAGAAAGAAAGAAAGAACAAGGACAAGAACAAGAACAATAAAAACACGAAGCAGAACAAGAACAAGAGAATGAAGAACAACAACGACAACGACGACAACAACTACAACTACTACTACAACAACAAACAACAACAAAGTAATAGAAATCTAACCTTAAAAAAATCTTCTTCCTCTTCTTCACTTTCATAACCACCACGTAATATTTCAATGACAAGAATAGTTATAGTAGGAAAAATATGGCGTAACAGAAAGAAGCATAAAGGAAGAACAAACTGTAGCAGCTCGATGTTCTGTTGGTCCTCATGAGTCTGTCTGCGAGAAGGTACACTACTCTAAGGCTAACGAGATGTAAGATAGTGAAGACGAAGGCTCCCCCCCCACCCACCATACCTTTCCGTGATGATAAACCTGGATAAACAAAGTGACGCTTGGTGAATTGTGCGTTGACTGAGTGAACGACTGACTAACTGATTGATTAACTGACTGACTGACTATTTAACTGACTGAATGACTGACGAACTGATTAACTGACTAACTGACTGACTGACTGATTGAGTGACTAACTGACTAACTGCAGAAGAGAGAAAGAGAGAGAGAGAGAGAGAGAGAGAGAGAGAGAGAGAGAGAGAGAGAGAGAGAGAGAGAGAGAGAGAGAGAGAGAGAGAGAGCAGGAAGGAAGGGGATATAAGGAGAGAAAATCTGACACCATATCTGACTAGACACCGTGACGG
>NC_087158.1:13253299-13255799 GCF_035594125.1 Scylla paramamosain
TGCACGGCGAGAGAAGACCGAACCCCTATCACCTCATCGCCTCATCCCGGTCACTTCCAACACACCGCCGTGGAATAAGTTGCTGGGCTTCTCAGGGGCGGTAAAGATGCCACATCCCTTCTACCACCACCATGAATCCCACCCCCAAACACACACACACACACACACACACACACACACACCGTCTCTTTAGTACCACCACAGACACACCCATCTCGTTCGTCTTCCTTACCTCCACATTCCCCACACCCTCCCTCCACATCCCCACTTCCAGCTGTCCCCTTGAACCCCTTTGCACCTTCCCACCACCCCTGCCCCTTTCTCCTCCCCACATGCCACCCCCACACCCCCGCCAGCTAGCGTGAGGGGACGTTGGGACCTGAGGGGTGAAAGCTATTGATTAATTAGCCTCATCTGGAGCGATTATTCCTTTCCTGGGTGTGGAAGGGGGAGGAGAAGGACGTACTCAGAGAGAGAGAGAGAGAGAGAGAGAGAGAGAGAGAGAGAGAGAGAGAGAGAGAGAGAGAGAAGGGGGAAAGACAATGTAACCTGTCATGTTCTTCCTCCTCTTCTTCCTCTTACTGAGATGTGAGAGAATGCCTGTGGATGTTATTGTGAAGTCCCAGAAAAACAGGTTACGTGTGTGTGGTGCCTCGTCGGAATTAAACCCTCCTTATTATGGCATTCCAACATAACTTATGGAACTAAAATGAAAGGACTCGATGGGGTAACGTTCAGCACGTTCACCTCAACCGAGGAGACCCAGGTGGAATCCCAGAGCGTGGGTATCCGATGCACGTAGTTCTTGTTGATGTATGACAGCGAGTACGTAACAGGTATGAGACGTCAGCCGGGGAGCTGTGGCCTTAGAGCCTTGCTTGAGTGAATGGCTAACTCTCCGAACGATGTGTGTGTGTGTGTGTGTGTGTGTGTGTGTGTGTGTGTGTGTGTGTGTGTGTGTGTGTTTAATGTCTACACCCTTCTTTATTTTATCAGACATCACCGAGTGACGGAAGCTGCCCCACCTTTCCGCAGACTGCTGTGACGTTCAACCAGTGAGTGTGTGTTTGTGTGTGTGTGTGTGTGTGTGTGTGCGTTCCCCCACACATGTGCTGTGCGAGGTGCGGCTAAGGCCGTACGTTACCATCCAAGGGCCCAAAGATCGCTGCCGCATTGCCACCCACCACAACAAGGTTGATTCGTTGCCGCAACCAGGCTGTTTCGCGGGGCTATCGGCTGCGTTAGCTGACGCGCCTGCCGATGTCCTGCAGCAGGTCGCTGAAGGTTGGGCCCAATACCCCGCTCGTCTCCACGGCGAGAGGTGTGAATTCGTTGCACAGGGCGGGGGCCGCGAAGCGCTGGCGTTTACGCTCCTCTGCCGCTCGGGCGGCTGCGCCAGCGGCAGAAGCACAGTCAAGGAGGTGGGTGCTGGCGTATGTGTTGACGCATGTGGCGTCCCACATCAGCATTTTGCCTCGCCTGAAGGGGAAAACTGTGATGCTATCTGGTCGGCGCCTTTCTCCTCGGTCCAAACCTCGCGGCTCGAGGATAGCTACAGCCTATCCTATCCAGGCTGTCCAGATAGGACAACCTGGCTGCAGCCTGCTTGGTAAAGCTGGCTGCAGCCAGGGCCCGGTAAATCAGGTCATTGAGGGCCGCACGGCGGGGCAGGCGGCAGGGGTTGTGGAGACAGGAGAGGCTGTGGTGGCCTAAGACGTTCGTCATGGCCCCACAGCGGCAGCGATGAGGTTCCTGGACGCGGGAGTCCAGCCTTAATGCTACACCAACTCAGACTGCTTCGTAGAAAAGGAGGAGACCGAGGCATTCCTCTGGAATAACAGACAGCCATCCCAGTGGAATGCTAGTTTGTGTGTGTGTGTGTGTGTGTGTGTGTGTGTGTGTGTAGTGCTGCAAAAGACCACATAATGTCTATCCTATAAATTGGACGATAAACAAGTAAGGTATGTACAGAGTGTAACACGAGTTTCTGTGAATACTGTCAGAGGTGAAAGTACAGGTTAATCTAAGTCAGAAATGTTCAATGCACTTATGAATTTTGGAGCGTCGTTTAGCCGTGGTGGTAAGTTCAAGTGTGGCGACTAACCATGGCGGAGAAACACCATACAGGACAATTTGAACATATTCACTGTCACAGTCTCGGAGAGAAACTGCGTGTGACTGACTAGCAATCAGCTGATTGGCTGCTAGCCTCGCTCCTTCCACTCCTTGCCTGGCCAGGCAACGCGTGGTGCCACGCAGCCTATTATTTTAGTTGTCATTTATTACATCCATATTATTATTGTGTAATGTTTATCGGTAAATTACCTGTACGTTGCTATCACTGGAAACCTCCAAAACTTACTGAAATCATGACTGAATAATTCACAATTTCACCGAAGGACTTCCAGGTCTACGCATTCCGCCATGGATACTCGCCCGTTGCGGCCGTTGTATGTCGCCAGGAATATTTGAATTTCACGCCAGAGCTAAACGTCGCCTC